>NC_056663.1:5167500-5345000 GCF_018350195.1 Panthera tigris | reverse complement strand
TTCATTTTTATGCGGACATAAGGTTTCAAATCAGTTGAAAGGTCACGCATAATGTGGTTGTTGTATTGTATGCTAAGACTGTTGGTTTGTAAGAAATCATCAAATTGTCTTCCATCATGGCTGTGCCATTTTGCATCCCCACCAGCAATGAGTGAGTTCTGCTGCTGTGTGCTCTCACCGGCACTGGATGTTGTCGGATTTTGCACTGTAACCTTCTGATGGGTGTGTAATGGAACTTGATGTCATTGGTTTTCCCCAGTGACAAATGATGTTGAGTTCCTTTTCTTATGTTTGTTTGCTGTCTCTAGATTTTCTTCAGTGAGTTATCCATTTCTACCACTAATGGACTTTTTAGTTGAGTCTGTTGTCCTCATATTGAATCTCAAGAGTTATTTGTGTAGGGGTGCTGGGGTGGCTCAGCTGGTTAAGCCTCTGACTTCAGCTCAGGTCATGATTTCACAGTTCATGGGTTCAAGCCCCATGTCGGGCTCTGTGCTGACAGCTCAGAGGCTGGAGCCTGCTTCGGATGCTGTGTCTCCCTCTCTCTCTGCCCCTTCCCTGCTCACTCTCTGTCCCTCTCTCTCTCAAAAATAAACTTAAAATAAATTTTAAAAAGTTATTTGTTTATTTTACCTCCAAATCCATTATTAGATATGCCTTTGTATGTATATTCATCTGAGTTTGTGGCTTTGATTCTTTGACAGTGACTTTTGCAGAGCAGAACTTTTTACTTTAATACAGTCTAACTCAGCAATTTTTCCTTTCATTGATTGTGGTTTTGGGATTGTATCTAAAAACTCATCACCAAATCCAAGGCCACTTCGATTTCCTCCTAATTTCTTCTATAAGTTTCATAATACTGCATTTTATACTAAAGTCTATGAGATATTTGGGCTAATTTGGCAAAAGGTATCACGCCTCTGTAGGAGTTCATTTTTTCCCCATAGCTATACAATTTTTCCGGCACTGTTTGTGAAAAGATTTTCCTTCTTCATTGAATTGCTTTTGTGCTTTTTTGCAAAGATCAGTTGGCTGTATTTTGTGGGTCTATTTTTGGCCTGCCTCTATGTTCAGTTGATCTATGAATCTACTCTTTCACCAATACCATATTGTCTTGATTACTGTACTTTTGGAGTAAGTCTTGAAATTTAATGGTGTCAATCCTCCAGTTTCGTTGTTCTTCTTCAGATCATGTCTGTAATTCTAGAGCTCTGCCTCTCCATAGAAACTTCAATGTCAGTTTGTCAATATCTACAAAATAGCTTTCTGGGGTTTTGATTGAGGTTGTATTGAATTTACAGATTAATTTAGGAAAAAATGACATTTTAACAATATTGACTCTTCCAACTCATGACCATGGAAAATATCTCCATTATTTCAGGTCTTCTTTGATTTCTTTCATTGATGTTGCATATCATTTACTTTTTGAAACTACGATATTTAGTAGATTTTAATTTTAAGGTGTTTTTTTTGTTCTCCATGTGTTCCCCCAAAACAGATGAAGCAACTCTCAGGGTAATATTGAAATAAACGTCCCAAGCTTGTGACTGTTGAGTGCCTTACTTATAAGTCTTCAAATGTCATCCAAGTTTTCTGTGTTAGCCGACTTTTTCTAGAAGGTAGCAGTTCAAGCATCAACACTTTATTGGGAAGGTGCAAACCCGGAGTAGTGACACTAAGGGAAAAAACAAAGACATATGCAGATGAATTTCACCTCTCTCTAGACTAGATACCGTTTTAGAGCAAGCCTCAAAGTCACAGCAAGTCTGGACTTAGGACTTTTACTCAAAGACTATAAGGACAGTCCCACTCTTGGGTGGCCCAGAGGAGAGAGATAAATGAGTTGATCTGCCTCAGGTTTTCCCATTGCCTGTATCCCCTGGGCCAGGTAAGTCTGGGAAGCAAGCTCTTCCTTCTGCCTTTTGCACCTCAGATCTCTGGCACCCAGTCTCTCAGCGGCTGCTCAGGGATGCAAACGCCACTCCTGAGGTGAAAGTGTCTTCGTAACACTGGAAGTAGAGGGGCAGCCATGCAAACCATAGACACAGACCAAAAGGAAGAGGAGGAGGAGGAGCACCAGAGTGGCTCAGTCAGTTAAGCACCGGACTTGGGCCCAGCTCATGATCTCACGCTCCATGAGTTCGAGCCCCACGTCGGGTTCTGTGCCGACAGCTCAGACCCTGGAACCTGCTTCGGATTCTGTGTCTCCCTCTCTCTCTGCCCTTCCCTGCTTATGCTCTGTCTCTCTCTCAAATACAAGTAAACATTTTTAAAAAAGGAAAAGGACGGTATTTGAGAGAATGTGAGCTAGCACGCATGGGTTATATCCCAGTGCGTTGCTTCAGGGCCACACATCCTTGAGGCATACCTCAGAGATTAAAGGTAACTCCATCCAAGTCCTGGAAGACAGTGTCTCTTATTCACCAGTATCTTCCCCCCCACCCCGCCTAACCCAGAACACTGCTGCTTGCTCTCCGGTCGCCCGTGAACTCATCAGCCCTCTTTGTATCCTTGTCCCTCTGGGGCCCTGCCTGTGTGATCATGGACAGTGCAGCCTCTTCTTATCTTGTCCAAATAAACAGGAAGTCATATTTCCTTTAACTCTTACGTGCCAGCCTTCTTTGCTTGATGGGTTTTAGGTTAAGTAGACAGAGACAATTTTATTCCTATTATAAGGTTAATAGCTAAACACATACTTTTAATTGTCACAGCATAATATCCTTGGCAAAACAATAGGTAAATTATTTTAGAAGAAATGCAGGATGATTTTTCCAGGCTTATAAATTGTTATGGTGCTATTTTCCATTCATTATATAAGTAAAACTGCATCATGTTGGGGGGAAAAGTAAAATTAGAAGCTTACAACAGAAGAGAGATTTGAGATTGTGAGGTGGAAAGAAACTGCAGATAATGTGGGACAGATGTATGACGTAGCTGACGGGGCCACATTTTCTTTTTAAGTCCTAGATCTTTCCTTTTGTTTAACCCCAAAATGTGAGACTGATTCTCTGTGCTGTCATAGTCTAAGAACAAAGATCTCTGAGAAATTTAAATGATTGCAAATGGTTCCTGCATGCTTAGCAAAATTGGTATTCTTGCTCCAAACTGGAATTCACAGAGGAACATTATAGACATGTACCAATGTGATTTGTTCAGAAAAGGTGTTCGTAAGGTTAACTTAGATCAATACACATGCATTTCTATTATCTCTTTCCAAAAATCCCTGTTAGGGGCATCTTTTTGCTTGGCTTAAAAGTCACGTAAAGCCTATGGACTATATTACACCATTTGGACAAACCACACAATTGCATAATTAATAATCCTATTTTAAAAATGGATAACATTTTTACTGTTTCCAAAGCATTATCAATCGGAGAACTCCACTTGTATCTCGCACAAAATGCCCTGTGAATTTAGTAAAGAAATTATATAATTTGACTTTTCTGGAAGAAGAAATTCAGATCTAAAGATACTGAGACAATAGCTGGTTAGTGGTGATTATGAAACTATGATACTGGTCACAAGACACCTATTTCAAAACTTTATGTAACATTCCATTTTTTTTGTTCCATATAACAATAAGATAGCTTAAAATCATTGCCTTTATTTTTTTCATTTTATTTTTATTTTTTAAAATTTACATCCAAATTAGTTAGAATATGGTGCAACAATGATTTCAGGAGTAGATTCCTTAGTGCCCCTTCCCCATTGAGCCCATCCCCCCTTCCACAACCCCTCCAGGAACCCTCTGTTCTCCATATTTATGAGTCTCTTCTGTTTTGTCGTCATTGCCTTTATTTTTATTTCATAATTATTTAAATCAAATTTACTACTATAATTTGCTTTTATAATATTCTTTACTGTGGTCAAATATATAAAACAAAAATTTCCATCTTAGCCATTTTAAGGGTACAATTCTGTGGCACTAATTGCATTCAGAATATTGTGTAACTGTAACCACTCTCTATTTCCCAAGGTTGTATTACCCCAAATAGAAACTCTGTACCCGTTAAGTGGTAACTTCCCATTCTGCCCTGTCCCCAGGCCCTAGTAACCTTTAATTTCTAAATACATTAGTTTGTCTACATATTTTATGTAAATGTAATCATGTGATATTTGTTCTTTTGGGTCTGGCTTACTTCATTTAGCTTAATGTTTCAAGGAGCATCCCTACCGTAGCAAGAATCAGAATTTCGTTCCTTTGTTGCTGAATAATCTTCTGTTGTACACAAATGCTACATTTTGCTTACTCGTCTGTTGATGGAGTTTTAGGTTGTTTCCACCTTTTGGGCTATTGTGAATAATGCTATAATAAATGTTGGTGCACATAAATCTGCTGGAGTCCTCGTTTTCGCCCTTTCTGCGTACATACCCAGGAGTAGAATTTTTGGGTCTGATAATAATTCTATGTTTAACGTTTTGAGGAACTGCCCAACGGTTTTCCCCAGTGGCTGCACCATTTTACATTCTCACCAGCAATAAAGAATGCTTCTTCGCGTTCTTCCCAATCTGGTTGTTTTCTTTTATTTTAAAAAATGACATCCATCCTTTATGATGTGGTATGGTATCTCGTGATGGTTTTGATTGGCATTTCCCTAATGACTAATGCTGTGGAGCGTCTTTCTTATGCTTATTGGCCCCTTTTGCATTTCCTCTTTGGAAAAACATGTCTATTCACATGCTTTGCCCATTTTTAAAATCTCCTCACTTGTGTTTGTTCTAGGCTGCAGCAATTCTTTATATAAACCATAGTCGGATATATGATTTGCAAACATTTTGCTCATTCTGTGGGCTACCATCTCACTCTTCTGATAGTGTTTTTCGAGGCACAAAAGTTTTAAATTTTAATGACATCCAATTTGCTTATTTTTTTTATCCTGTTGCTTCTGCTTCTGCGTCGCATCTAAGAATGTGTTGCCAGATTTGAGGTCAACAAGATTTATCCTTACATTTTCTTTGAAGATGATTTTAGCTCTTCCATTTTAGCTGTTGGCCCATTTTGAGTTAATTCATGTATATGGTGTGAAGTAGGAGTCCAAATTCGTTCTTCTGCGCATGGAAATCCAGTTGCTAAAGTACCATCTGTTGAAAAGTCTAACTTTTCCCCATTGACTGGCCTCAGCACCCTTGTCAAAATCAAATGGCTGTTGATACAGGGGTTTGTGGGTATATTCTCAACTCTCTTGTATCATTCTACCTGTCTGCCCAGTGTCAGTGCTAGACAATTGTATTGAGTATAGGTTTGTATCTGTTTTCATTAGTTGTATTAAGCTTTGAAATCGGGAAGTGTGAGTCTTCTAGCTGGTTTTTTTTTTTTTTAAGATTTCTTTTGATTATTTTGAGTTCTTGCAATTCCATATAAATTTATGATTGTTTTTTCCATCTCTAGGGGCAAAAAGCTGCTACAATTTTGATAGGGATTGTGTTCAATGTGTAAATTGTTAATACTATTCATAGCCAACAATTTGAAGTCTTCCAAATCCGTGAACACATGATTCTGTCATTTAGGTCTTTATTAACTTCTTCCAGCAATGTTTTATAGTTTTCTGGATGATTATATTTAATCTCCTAAATGGATAACAATCTAGTTTAAACTATTGCCCATTTGCCTCCAATAGCATATGAAAATTCTACTGCCATTCAACTCTCTTTCCCAGTAACATTGTCATATATCTTATACGTTGTATGCCCAATACATGCATTTGCATTTTTTATGTTTTATGCATCTGGTTTTTTTTAGTTGTGAGAAGCAACAATTGGAATTACAGACCACAACCACCTACCAGTTTTATCTGTAACCTTTTTTTTTTTTACTTTTTTTTCCATGTTTTCCATCAACTCTTTGAGCATATTTAAGTCAGTGCTTTAAGTCTGTGTTAATAAACCCAACATCTAGATTCCTCAGGGGTGCTGTTCATCGGCTGGTTTTGCTCCTTTACATCAGGCATGATTTCCTAGTTCTTTTTAAATGTTTGCTTATTTATTTTTGAGAGAGAGAGAGGGAAAGAGAGATGAGGGGAGGGCAGAGAGAGAGGGACAGGGAGAATCCCCAGCAGGCTCCAGGCTGTCAGCACAGAGCCCCATGTGGAGCTCGATCTCGCCAAGCGTGAGATTATGACTGGAGCCGAAATCAAGAGTCAGATGCTTAACTGACTCAGGCGCCCAGGTGCCCCTTCCCCATTCTTTTGATGCCACGTAATTTGTTGTTGAAAACTGGGCATTTGGACATTATAACGTGGCTGTGGTGGAAATCACATCCTCTCCATTCCCCAAGGTTTTCTGTTTTGTTTCGTTCTTTGAAGGCTTACTAATTCTGTTTGTGTAGTGACTTGATGTTTTCACAAGTATTTTTGCAGAGATTGCTTCCCTTTTCATGTGTGATTCCTCAGGATCTCTGCTCCTTACGGTACATTCTCCTGGGGTTGTGACAGAACTCTTCATGAATGCCCGGAGAGGCAAAACAGAAACAAAAGCAAAGCAAACCTCTCCTAGTGTTTGCAGATTGACCTGTGCTGGGTGCTCCTTCGCCTGTCTGCCACGCTTGACCTGAGCCCAACGATCAGCCCGAGATGTGAGAGCACAGGGACTTCTGAGACCTTTGTGGAGCATCCACCCTGCCCTGGGACACGCAGGTGGCTCTTGAAATAGTGCTTCCGATGCCCTGACCAAATCGACTGTCTCCGGGCCCTGTCTCCCAGGACTTCGGTGGTTGGTTGTGGGCTCTCAACTGTAATCATTTTGTCCATTTCATTGTTAATAAAATATTAACAATAAAAACATAATTTTAATTATGTATTATAATTAAAATTATGTTTTTATTGTTAATATTTTCTTATGTTTTTAAAATTTGTATTTTTTCAAAGTGTTTAGATGTACCAGTTTTGGTGATGTTCATTGATCAAAACATACTAATAGATACAAAAATATTAGGCATAAGGGAAATATCTTTAAGATGCTGGTACCTAAGGGATATGATAAATACACTGTTGGGAAATTCTGCCCCTTCACACCCACCTTGCAACGTCAGGCTATTTATTTTGCCTTTATTATGACAGGGTAGTTGCATGTTTCTATAAAACCTCCTAAAATATGATAAAGTACAAAGAAAAAAGAACCTTGTTTTAAAATGAAGAATAAGAAGAAAAAGCACTTTTTCTGTCTCAAAAATAATTAAACACAATTAGAAAGAGAGAGCATCCCAGTCAAAGCAGACCGTGTTTGTGTTTCTCAGACACATTCCAGGCAGGGATGCTTAAAAGCACCAAGGCCAAGTCAGCATACCAGAAACAGGTCACTGTTGGGGTGCCTGAGTGGCTCAGTCGGTTGAGCATCCAACTTCGGCTCAGGTCACGATCTCATGGTTCGTGAATTCGAGCCCCGTGTCAGGCTCTGTGCTGACAGCTCAGAGCCTGGAGCCTGTTTCGGATTCTCTGTCTCCCTCTGTCTGCCCCTCCGCTGCTTGCACTCTGTCTCTCGCATTGTCTCAAAAATAAATAAACATTAAATGTTTTTTTTTTAAATAAACAGATCACTGTGGTCTCTGCTTACAGCCAAGGGACATCCAACAAAGGATAGTTCTTCAAAGCAGGTGATGCGCCCTTCACAAGGACTGGAGCAGGACATTTCCTTAGACTTTGTCCACCATTCCTTACCATTCCTTCTAGAACACCTGGAACATGTCCGCACTTTCAGGGAAGGCAGGGGAGGGTGCTTCTGTATTCAGAGCAAGCCAGCCGTGCTGTGTTTCAACCGTAAGGAAAAGTAAAGGTTAAAACGTCTCCCATGTACCAAAATCCGAGCTGAAATAAGATTTCTCTAGCCGGGCACACCACCCTGCCCTGTTCCCTCACCCGTATCTGGTTTTTTGTAAACAGCTCATTCAAGAAAAATGAGGAAAGAAATGAAAAAAGAGCTGGCCTCTGATCACCGTATGGAAAGAACCATGCCAAAGGGGCTGTGGGTAGGAAAAACACGGCAACAAAAAACACTCCATTGGCAGGTCTTGCCAGAATGCAGATGACAATCAGGCCCAAATATATTGGTGTGAATTAAGAGAATGAAATTTTAATGAAGCAATTGCTTTTATAAAATAGGAGAAAATCCCCTGTGCGAAAGCGTAGGGGAAGACGTGGTGGAAAACAGACGCTAAAACATGAGCTGGCAGAGCTCAGCAAGAAGTGGAAAGAATAAAAGTATAATTGAAATGGGAGTCACAGCAAAGCTACCAAAACAAATGAATCACCACCACTGAGAACAACACTACGTGAGAAAGAGAGGACTCAGAAACATGCGAGCAACAAATTAAAAATAAATGTATAGTTAATAAATATTGTGAATAAATTGCACAGGGAGAAGACAGGCCAAGGATATTCATCATTTACCTATTTGGTGTCTACTGAATAGAGAACCAAAGCCATAGCAAAAAAAAAAAAATGACAATTATAATGTGAAGGTTATTTTTAAGAAATAAGAGAATGTTCACAGTGTATGTTGGAAAAAAAAAAACAATGCACAGATATTCTGGTAAAGTTGCTGCTTGACAGAGTTAAGGAAGAAAGCTCTTTGGGTATCAAGTCAAAGACTTTGCAGCTTCCAAGAAGGAAAATACTGGCCTGGTTCACATCGCTGGTGGTAACCTTCAGTGCCTGAAGAGTAGTGACGGTTACAATGACATCAGTTCAAGTGTCACCTAATAATAAGCTTATAGCCAACCCAACCGTCATTCACATACAAAGAATGTCTCAAAAATATTGAAAGAATTCTGAGAGTAGAGTTGCAAGAGGCTTTTCTCATAGAAAATACCGGGCCGAAAACCTTGCTGGACCATAACTGAAAACAACCTGGGCGGGGGGGGGGGGGGGGGGATGGGCGGGGCATTAAAAATATTTCACTGTAGAATTAAGACTAATTAAGTGGACGTTCATGTTACATGTAGAATACAGATTATGCAAAGCCAATAATGTAAATAAAATAAGGTATAAGTAGCAAAAGTTGAGGGACAGTAAAGAAGTTAGGAGATATCCAGGGCCATATAAGTGTGTTTATCTTCAATATTTTTTTTAATTTATTTGTTTATTTTGAGAGAGAGAGAGAGAGTAAGATCAAGGGAAGGGCAGAGAGAGAGAGACAGAGAGAGAGAGAGAGAGAGAGAATCCCAAGTAGGCTCCAAGCTGTCAGCACAGAGCAAGATGTGGGGCTCGAACTCATGGACCACGTGATGATGACCTAAGCCAAAATTAAGAGTAGGATGCTTAACTGACTCAGCCACCCAGGCACCCCTAAATGTGTTTACTCTTAAAAGGAAAACACTAAGAAAAAGAGAGAAAAAGAAATCTTATACAATTGACTGCAGAGGGTGGGAAAAAAAGACATGAAACAGGTGAATGTCCTCCTCACTCAGAAAAGCGAATCAGTGGATACTATGTGAGAAAATAAAGAATTAGGATCATGACACAAAATTGACATTATAGAAATAACTATTGTAACAAAAATGAAATTTCTGTAATGAAAACAACAGAACAGACAGCAAAATCTAACATGTAAGCGACACATACAAAAACACAGATCGTGCAGCGAAAACTCTTAAAAGGAAAGATAAAAACAAAAATATAAGGAAGTATAAAATTGCCACCAGTTATATGTGTCCAGTCTACAAAACTAAACTGCCTAGATTTCCCTATTAGAAGCAAGAATTCCAAGAATATGTACCTCAGTAAAATCCATCCACCCACGTTGAAAAGTGATTTATGAGTGTTGAAAGTAAACAGAAAGAACACAGAGAACCACAGTCTTAATTTCACCAGAGTTTGACTTGGGGAGGAAAGGCCATCAAGAGATCGAGACAGAGCAATTAGTGAAAAAAAAATCCAAACATCTATATATCGTGAAAGCAAAAATGTAGTATTTTTTGGATAGCCAAGTGCCAAGTGACTAGGTCATAATGCAAAAGCGGGAGGAAATGTGAAGTAATTATGTGGGGAAACAATAGATTGTGGGAGGGACTGGCACATCACTGCTCGCAGGCCGGTGGATTCTGATTTTGTCATGGGAATCTCATCGGCATACAGTGGTGTCCTTTGGTCTATTGGCCAGTGGCTTTTTTGGGGGAGCTACGAAGGAGGAGCTAACTCATTTCAACAGAGCTGGGATGGCACATACAGCCTAAAGTATTTACTCTGTGACCCTTTATAGAGATAGTTTGCCAGCCCTGGTCTAGAAGACTTTGCCCATGATAATAACTGTGGAGAAGGGGGAAAACCCCACAAAACACCAAATAACAGAAGAGTGTAAATTATTATTATACTATGTTTATGTTTATATATGATCATGTAAATGCAGAAAACACACTCAGAGTGCCGATCACCATTTTAAGAAATAAAAAACAACTTTTATAAGTCTACAGAGTAAGCAATATATTCTACAAAGTAGAAAAAGACATTGGCAAATTATCTAAGGTTCAATAAGCTAAAAAATCTCAACATCATCAGAAAATGAAATGATGCTACTACTTGGGAATTTCAAATATTTTCCTTAAAGATCATTTGGGTCAGGTAGAAAAGTGAAATAAAGTATTATTGAGTACCTCCAGTATAACAAAAAACAAACCATATGTTAAAACCTGTGGGACAGAGTTACAGCAAGGCCAAGAGAAAGACATACTTAATGTTCTAAGAAAGTAAAAATAAAAGAATTCAGTGCTTGGGGTGAAGGAGTTTCTGGTGAGTGAGGTGAAGAAGTAACTCTATAGGGGCACCTGGGTGGCTCAGTTGGTTAAGCATCTGACTCTTGATTTTGGCTGGTGACCATCAGTTTGTTCTCTGTAGTTAAGAGTCTATTTCTTGGTTTGTCTCTCTCTCTTTTTCCCTGTGTTCATGTTTTTTTTTTTTTTTTTTTTTTTCTTGCATTCCACCTTTGAGTAAAATTCTAGGGACATATTTTTGACAGTCTGATAATCTGGGGCGTATTGGAACAAAAGAACAATTTGCCGTGCTTGGACTCTCTGTCAGTGTGAAAGAGGTCTGCCTAATGTGGTGGGGCCTTATGGGCCTTTTAGATATCACATAACACACGTGGATATATGACCAGTTGTTATCGGAGATCCTGAAAAAGTGGGAACGTCCATTGGGCACAGAGCACGGAAAAGTCTGCAGGTGGTGTTGGGACTCACGTGCAGCAGTGAGCAGAGGGCCGCTCATGTCCGGGGCAGACAGCAGCCTCCAATGGCATATGATGGTGGCCGGTCCTCTCCCGGCCAGAATCTCCTGCTAGCTCTGTAAAATCCTCATTTTTGCGATCCTTTCCAAGTCCTCTCTTTTGAGATTCCTGTTAAGTTATGGGAGCCTCTGCAAATTTTCTGACTAATGCCCCTCAAAGATGAGACAGCCAGAGTCCTTACCTAGTCAAGGTTGTATCCAGTAGCTGTGAGGATGCCCCGCTCCCCACGGCCTCCAGCGTTTTGCGTTTTGTTCCGATTTAGGAGAGAACGGAAATGAGAGTGTTTGGCTTGCCCTGGAGGGCTCGGGGTTGTCAATAAACAGATAATGTGTGAGATGGTCTTTGAGGAGGTGATATTGGTGTGACTGTAGGGGTATAAAGAGAGGTGTATTAGGTAGAAAAGAATGAGAAGGGCAGCTGGGAAAATTTGTGAAAGAATCTTTTTATATACTTTTCTCAATCACATCAGAAGCATCTTGAGGACCAATGACATAGCTAATGTAGATTTCTCTGTCTGCAACAGACAGTACTAAGCATAGAGGTATTTTCTCCCAGGAAAATGAAGAACCAGGATGCTTAACACAAATGAAAGCTGGTATTTTTTTTTTTTTTTTTTTTTTTGCAGTCTGGCCAGGAGCTGAGAGCGTTGCCCTTCCCTCGAGGGTAGACTAGGGGGATCTTGCGGGGGTCCTGAGGCTCTCCTGATTGGGATGCGTGCCCAGGCGGTCTGAGGGAGCATCCGGGGAAGGGAGGAGTCCGGTTTCTTCCACCTTCTCTGCCTTAGAGCTTACTCCTCTCTGCATGGTCATTGCCTGCAACCCTTCTTCTTGGCAGTCGCCCTGAAGGAGAGATTTTCAGAGCGTCCCTGCCGCCCTAACGGCCGCTGGCCAGGAAGGATGCCTGGGGAGCAGTGGTGGTGTTGGCTGGAGCCCCAGCGGCTCTTCTGGGGTCATGTGGACGAAGTACCCCTCTCCCCACAGCCTGGGTATCTGGCAACGCTCGCTCAGAGGCTGCAGGAGGCTGTGACTGCTACCTTCCTAGCAGGCTTTTATCCCACATTTTCCCTCTGGCTTTCCAGCCCCCGCCCCCGGCCCCAGTGCTGCTTCCCAGAAAGAATCCCTGTCCCTTGTCATTATATTAATATTGCCTTTAATATTTAATTAATATTGTATATTAATTTTGCCTTTTCATATATAATAAATATATATTGATATGTTTTATATATATGTATATATATAGTAGATATACTGTATCTCTATATATCATAGACATATCTTGTGTAAATGGATACTTATATTTTATTTTTTTCTGACCACGGTTTTACCCAGTAGTTCCCATTCCTGAGTTTTTCTTAAAGTTGGTGAAAGAGCTTTTCAAAAACTACAGATTTTCAGGACCGACTCTTGATATATAAAATCAAAATCTCAGAGCCGAGATATCCAGGATGCTAAAAGGAGGCTTTCCTGGGATACTGATCTGTAGAGTAGATCTTTGGGACCCACTGGAATCTACGACCAGTTATAACTGGAAGTCTGGTTATATAATTTGATATCAGGTTATATAGGTTAATTTGTACTGGTTGTCTTTGGCAAAGTTAATGCGGTTATCCCTAGTAACTTTCTTGTCGCCTGATATTAGTCAAAATGCAGTATTCATTGGTACTTTTCCTCTTAATTAAGTTATTTGAGAAATATTTTGGGTTGTATCTGTGTGACTACTTTAAGTGATTTTACCTGAGGGATTTATGGAGGCATGATAAACCTCCTATGCACACTCCAAAAATTACCGTATGTGCTTCCTATGACCTGTGATGAAGTGTATCGGCAATGAACATATTGTTTTTGCACTTGTTCACATTGAGGTATCCACTGTTGTGTTAAAATGCGTGTTAACACTTCCGGAGTATGTATTATATATGCACACACATATATATGCACACGTGTGCGTGTGTATCTCTAACTATATAGCTATAGCCTGTATAAATATCTGAAGTGTGTATCTCCAAACGTCTTGGGACTTGACTGATTTCCAGGTTTTGTGAATGTTGGCAAAGTTTATCAAAAATCTGCTACTCCGTGAACTAGATACCAGCTCAGACCTACCAGCCCAGTTAAATATGAACGTAAATCAATAGCTAAATATAAAACATTAAAATAGCTGCCTGCGTTTTGCCTTCAGATAATAAGTGTTTAGCAAACAAAAAGGAATAAAGTATCTATAAGTGCAACATCTGAGTGGTTTGTTATTCATATTGTAGTTGCTGTAGTAAAAAAAATGAATCTTGAATGAAAGAACACCATCAGGCTGTTAAATGTTAATAAGGTATGATACGTTTCCAGAGTTGGAATTAAACATTTATAAAACACTTTATTTCTGCGTGAGGCCTTACTTGAGACTCCAGGTTAACACCCACAGCAGCGCTTCTCCTTGAAGTATACTTCTTGAAGGAACTACAAGATGAAGTTGTCGTCTCAATAAATGGCAAAGTGCATGACCGAACTCATGTTTTGAGCTCCCCAATTGCATTTTCTAGTTTAGACTCCTTAACACACTAGGAAATAGGTGCCATTTCTGGCGCCTACTTTAACAATAGAAGAATGAACCTGATACAGTTCGGTCGCCTACAGTATTTCAGGCAGTGGATCTTGAGAGCAGCTGTTAAAAAAGCAAGTGTCTAAAGCTTTGGGGTTGGGAGTTCGGTAACACATGTGTTATTTTCGAATGGGAATGAAAATGCTCCCCGGCCATAAATGACATAAAGAAAAGTCATCCATTGGCTGAGAAGGTGCCCAGAGAACCTCGCTGACACTGGAGTAAATACCCAGTTTGTTTTTCAATCACTTAAAAACTGGTTGTCTTGGTTTATTTTTCTATCACATTTTGAATCAAGTAAGGATTTATTTCCTTCATGGATTTAAGTTTGTGAACAAGATACTCTACCTCATTGAAACAACTTGCCCCATTTTATGGGGTATTAGAAACTTTAGAATCCAGGATTCCTCAAAAGTAAACTAAATGCTTTTCCAAATGTTTTTATTTTGTCCTTTGGGAGAAGAGTGGGAGATTGAAATCAAGGTGGGCAGTGCAGGGCAGGTCTTTCTTAGGCTTTATGATGCTTGGACACACTGCAGACCCAGATATCTGGAAATGGGTCAGCCACGAGCTCAGCTATCCACAGGCAGAAGCTTGGGGTGGTAAAGAACCTTACATACTTTCGACCTTGTGAAAAAACAAATGATTCGGCCCAAGGCAGGAAAAAAAAATACTCAAAATGGATACCAATGGTTGGGTTCCTACCCCAACCTCTGTTTTTTTACATTTTAAAATAATTAATTATATTTAAAATAATGGCACATTTACATTTTTGAGTAATCTAGGGAAAGATTTCAGAAAGACAGACTCAAAGGCTGCTTCCAGCATTTTTCTCCCTACTGTGTGTGTGTCTTTTCTTTCCTGCTTAGGGGACCATTGATCCTAGAATTCTGTGCCTTCTCTGTTTTCCTTCTGCTACTTGGTTTCTATTCTTACCTAATATAGCATAAGGCAGCACCTATAAAGTTGAGAAAATACTAATGCAATGTGTCCAGAAAATTTTCGAGGCTGAACACATCCTGTACCTGTCCGCTTGGGCCAAATGATCAAGAATTTTAAAACCAAGTAGGTTCTTTATAGGATAAAAGAAAAAAAAAATAAAAGCAATATGTTTACTCTCTCATTGAACACAAGTGCTAAATTTATAGTTTTATCCTTTGTACATGCGCAGAGCGACGAAGAACAGAGCCTCACAAAGTGATGCATCTCTTACATTCATTATTTTTGATGACTGAATAATTATTTTCTGGCCATGTCTCCTTGTCCGCCTCATCACCTAACTCTCCGTCCTCAGCCCTCTTTTCTTTTTGCCTTATGAACTCTCTTAGTATCAGGTCATTATTCCCAATACTTCATAGCCATTGCCTTCAAGGTTTTTCTGACCTACAGGCTAGAATTTCCAGTTGCACAAAGAATGTATGCATATGGATTCACACAATATCTAACTCAGACTTCATTTCTCTCTCCTGACTCTGCCACTCCGCATTCATTATCAACCTCAGGTCGTGGCACCATATTCTTCTGGCGAAGCGTCACAGAGCTCAGCGACACTAGGGTGGGGGATGGGCTCTGGCTAACTGTATGCCTCTCCTTTTTTCCCATGGGGAAACGAGTTTGACTTCCTGTCTTCACGTATCTCTGCGTCCCCTGCTGTCACCTTTTTCAAAACACGAATCTGGGCATCCACATTTTTTTTAAGTGGAATATCTTAATTTCGACGTAACGGCAACAAACTCAACGAATAGCCTTCTGTGGACCAAAGAAAGTCTGAGGCCGACAGATTGATAAGCGCTTGGGAATCACAGCATTTGCTGTCTGGTCCTTCCGCTTCTTCTGTGGCCCTGGGTTCACACTTTGATCATTCCTTTCTACAGGCCTTCCTTCTCCATTCAAGTTCCTTCCTCAATTTGGTACCAGTTGTTTTCTTAACAGATTCTGTCCTTCTCGTCTGCGGTCAGATAGCTCTGTGGCTCCCGATTGCTTACAAATGAACTCCAAATGCTGTTCCTCACAGCTAAAGTCCATGAGGGAGCCACTTCTTTGCAGGCCAGGACCATCCCTCACATCCTGTCTTTGTGGACAACCCCATGCGATGCTGCCCTTCTTGGTTCATGTCATTCTCTCAGTGGGACATCCTCTTCTCCTTCACAACTAAACTTCCACTCATTTCCACGTGGCCTCTCCTCCTCAGAGTACCTCTGTGATAACCCACACCTAGGAAGACGTTAAAAAACAAATCAGGGGCCCATCTACTTGTCTCAGCCATTGTAATGGGTACCAATAAATCATTTGACACGTAGAGTTGGTTGATTAATTACGTCTTCTGATTGTGCCGTGGCTTATACTTTGCCCAGTGCGCTCGCACGTGGAAAGGCTGTTCGTCCTCACCACCACCTTGGGACGGAGGCCGACCCACCATGATGAGCAGAGGTCACTAAATTGCCTTGTCCATGCTGCTTGGTATGACAATGAGGATTAGAACCCAATCTACCGACTGCCAGAGGCATAGAGGAAATGAGATTCGGAAACTGAGTCTGCACTCTGGGAGAGGCGCTACCCTCGGATGGAGAATATGAAAATTCAATTTGGAGCATGAAATTCAGAAAATAAGCATGGCGATGACGGGAGACATCCCGAGGCAAGTGCTGGGGATGGCAGAGAGCAGAGATGCCCGGGGCGGTGGGGAGGGGAATGCAGGGGGGAGATTAAGGGCAGTGCCTGGGAGAAGTTAATTTGCAACGCAGTCACCTTGGAATGATTCATCCCTGCGTTTGACAAATATTGGTTAAAGCCTGGCCAGACTCAGGGCTCTGGGCCAGGCACTGTGTGTGCTAATGGGGGAAGCGTACGCTTGAGTAACCCAAACAGACCATCCAAACGTCAACTAGAACCAAAAAGGGAATCTGTGAATTTAAGATGTTCTCCCGCATTACATCACCCTTGAGAGGAATGTCCTGTGCTAATGAATTGAGTCCAGACTTCAGAAAGCTTTTCGGTGGTCACGCGCATCCTATGGCCTTCTTCTCTGGGGTGCAGGGGGCTTATCTGTGTGAAGACCGTCTTTCACATGCAGTGAGATAAGAGACTCAAGTGGACCCAAATTTTCAAGCAAAACCTTTTTTTAAAAAGTGAGCATATCAAGTCTTTGTCTACTATGCCATTAAAGCAGTTCTGAGGTCCTCAGGCTTGTCCCCACTTTCCTGACTTGACCTGAGGGGTTCCCAGCTGACATTGGTGTCATCCACCTGTCCTGCCCACTTCCCCAGGCTTCGGGGCCCCCTCTGGAGTTTCCTCTCTCCCCATTAAACTTCCCAGTTAAGTTGTCCTACACTGATGTCTCTACCCCAGGCTTTCTGTGATTCTTGCTTGGCTAAAATGTTGCAATCGAAGAGGGGTTTATTATGATGCTAATAATGCATTGGAAACAGCAGATATCATTGATTCATGAATTACAATAGTAAGTATTATAAAATTTGGTAAAATCATGCGATCTTATATAAAATAATTGTGATTGTTCCACCTTTGATTTGTTCCTCGGTGGAAAGCCAGAAACTTTCTGTAGTTCCTGTAGTTTCATAGTATGTGGCCTATGGGGAAGGAGAATATTCCATAGCAGACACTCAGTATTTGGGAGAGATCAAATACACCATATCTATAAGATGATATGATAATGTATGAGCATTAGGCTCAATAATCTGAACAAAATCTCATAGATACTACATCACATGGCCAGGATTCAGCCTGTATGTCCCCAACTGTCTCCTTAATCAATATTTGAATTGGTTAAGCGTCCGACTCTCAGTTTCAGCTCAGGTCATGATCTCGTGGTTTCGTGAGTTCGAGCCCGGCATCAGGCTCTGCCCTGACAGTGCTGAGCCTGCTTGAGATTCTCTCTCTCCCTCTCTCTCTTCCCCTCTTCCACTCACACTGTCTCTGAGTCTCTCAAAATAAATAAATAAAACTTTAAAAAAATATTTGCATTGAACCTATTTTTACATTTGCTGTGGCTGTTTAATAACCATATTCATAATTATTGTTAATTTGGGGTGTGTGGTACACGCATCTATTTCATTTATATTTTAATAATCAGTGGACTACTAAATTTCTATGAATCCTACCAGAAAAGGAAAGTAAAAAAAATTCATTCCAATAATTGCACATGTGGTATTCTTGAATCCACTTCTCTCTCTCGTTCATGAACGATAAAAGATTAATCTTTTGAGAAGAACCAATTGAGTAAAATGTGTCCTTAAACATAATGATGTCTTTGTGGAGTGCAGTCGGAAAGAGCTCAAGAAAAGGAAATTAGACTTAAAATATAGCAACAGCTATAACCATTTGCAGGGTGCCTAAGAAATTGGAGTGTCTTATCAATTATGTTCACCACTGCATTTTCATAGCATGAAGGCTATGCAGATGTTTGGTTAATCATGTCACCATTTGCTATTGCTGTTGCTAATGATTTGTTCAAGCCAAACGTACCAATTTCAGAGGCTACTTCTTGTAAACACACCTAAGTTATTATTAGATTTATTTACTGCCAAATTCCAGTCACAGCTGAAACAAAATGAAAATAATAATTAGAATGTTGCACGTCTCCGACTTAACACTTTTCTTCCCTATTTCGTAGTCGTTCGTACTTTCTTTAACTGCCGTGGATTCTCTTACCAGGGCCTGATTTTATCTTTATCAGATTATGAACTCGATAGTCATTTCCCTCCTTCTCACATGCTAACTATTTTCTTAAATTGACCTCCAATATTTCTTTCATTTCAAGTGGATCAGCGTACAAATGAGTCATCCTATCCTCTTATAGTCTCTGCATTTTAATCACTTTGTATCCTCAGTGACAAGGAATGGGGATTATATCATAAATAGTATCGTTATGGCATAACAATGGGAAAATCAGTGGGGCAACTTCACTTCCAAATGAGAACATTAAGGCAGACTATGAATGAAATTCATGCACTTCAGTTTTGAGTGGATAATATAAAATATTGCAGTTAGAGTTTTAGATACATGGAACACATCAATAGTTTTTTTTTTTTTTTTTAACGTTTATTTATTTTTGAGACAGAGAGAGACAGAGCATGAACGGGGGAGGGTCAGAGAGAGGGAGACACAGAATCTGAAACAGGCTCCAGGCTCTGAGCTGTCAGCACAGAGCCCGACGCGGGGCTCGAACTCACGGACCGTGAGATCATGACCTGAGCCGAAGTCGGACGCTTAACCGACTGAGCCACCCAGGCGCCCCTTTTTTTTTTAATCTCCTTTGATGCTTACAGCTGCCTCATAAAGTAATGGAGAAATTTTCATTATATCATTATTTTGGGTAAGAAGCTGAGATGTCTAGTCTAAAAATGCTGTGTCCAGGTAATTTCATGAAATTAATTTATAAAGTGAGCTTAGAATGAGATACTCTGGTCCTTCATTACTCCTTCCTCTTTCTCTGTAATAGGAGTTTTTAAACATTATTAGAAACTCATGTGAAAGCGTTGATCCTCTCTGGGTGGGCCTAAGTTTCAACGTCTGTGGAAAAGGGATAATGTTAGCATCTACATTACAGACTATTGTAAGGATTTCTTAGGAAACACATACAGAACATTTGATGATCACTTCACACAGTCAGCAGCCTGAGAATGTAAGGTGTTTTCAGTAGGAACGCTATCTGTCTGTAAAAGTCGAAGTTGCTCTCCAGCAGGAAATGAAATTATTGATGCAATAATTTTGGTGACTTAACAAGTGGCACACATGTCTTCCTAATTCACTTTCCAAAAAGGAACGTCAGTTTGGGATAAGGTTGGTTTTCAGTTTCGAAAACAAATAAATAATGTTCCTATTGGTATGAACTGCCTTAGCTATTTTGAGGAGGATGAAGACATCTATGATTTCACAAAACTTACCCGAAACTCCGGGAAATAGGAAAGTTTAACCCTGAACAAGAAACTAAAAATCTGAAATGCAGAGAGATTAAATTACTTTCCCAGGGTCACAGAACTCGTCACTGCTGAACGGAACCAGTGTCTGTTCAGAGACACTGTCTTTTTTCCCCATCACTCAGAATTGCTAAGAAGGGGCCCCTTTGACTCTTCACTGTGAGTGGGTGTAGCCGTGTCAAGTGATTGTACCTTAACTTGGGGGCATGTAGAGTGTGGGTGAATACGTGGAAGACTGGATTTGAAGTAACTCCTTGGACTATGAGTCTATGGGTACATCACCTCTTTGCTTTGGGGCCCGAGTGTTTCTAAATCTGGACTTGAAATTTTCCCTGCTGTTCATGAACCTGAAATTGTGCCATCACATCTAGTTTATATCAGCTATCAACTGAGCCCACACAGAGAGATGTGGGTTACTTACCTCTTCATGGGCCATATTAAAGCCACTTGCTGAAGAAGGAAAGAAGAAAAGGTCAAGCATACAGAGCAGAGGGGGAAGCCTGGATGGTGTTGAGGGTCCCAGTCTAGGGGGGAAGCTTATTCTGAATACCAGAGAACCACCAGGAATGGGACAGGGATTCCCATTACATGCATGGAGTGTGTTTTGGGTTGATTCTGTGTCCACTGGTTCTCTGGATAATCTGACCTTCCTGAGCAGTCATACACCTTTCAAACACCACGTGGGGATTGTGACAGCTTTGTGGAAACAGCTTTGGAAGAGAGAAACAATTATTCCTGAGTGAGCTGTGACAAAATAGGACCAGTTTGGATTGTCCATTGAGACCAGAAAAGGATGAAATGTGTGGGTTGAAATGTGTGGTTTTTGGTTTTCACTTATTACTAAGCAAGCCTATTTTTGTTTCCTTTGACTTCTTGTTCTCTCGGGCTTATTTTTGCCTCCAGGTCTGTTCTCAGAAGAATTTTTTTCCTGGTGTTTTGCAAAGGCCACTCACTTTGTCTTTTTCAAGGTTTCACACTTTATTTATCTCCTCTTTAGCCTATTTTATTAATCTGGCCTAGGTACTAGGTTTTTGTCAGTCTCCAAATAGACATGCACAGCCAAACAAGAAATATTCCTACAGATATACCCTACAAATACCTTCTCCACCAATCATTCCTTTATCTTCTCCATTTCATTGTAAAATTCTCAATTCCTTACTTTAATTACCTCACTTTTATACACTCAACAGACCATTGTCATCTTTTTCTTTCTGTAAAGCATCCCTGAAAACGCACTTGACAAAGCAAAACAAACAAACAAAAACAAACAAAAACCCCACAAAACATCATGTTGCTGACTCTGATGGAACCAGCATCACTAACCTGTTCCCTCTTTTTTGAAAAAAAAACTGTTTTGTCTTCACATATTCATTATCTCAACTATATGTTTGTCCTCCTGGAATATGGGCTATTTCTTTTCCATAACTTTTCTGTAGTTTGTCTTCAAATGCCTCGCTTCTACATGGTTAAGAACCTTGGGTGTTCTCGATTCTCACCTTTTTTTTTTCTTTTAGCTTTCTCTCTTTTGAAGATATTCTCTTTATTCCATAGCTTTTGGTTGTGTCCATTTACCAATGGCTTTCCAATATCCATGTCAGTGTCTCTTCAGGTCTAGATTTATAGTAGTTCAACTTTAACACATCCACCCCTCGTCTACATTTCACTTGTTTATATTATTGGCAGGTACCTCAGGCAATGTTAGAGGCAAGTTATTAAATGAGTGTTTATATTTTCCAGTCGGAATAAAATTCAATTTCAATCTATTCATTATTTTTAAAATTGGATGCTTGTCATCAGCATACCTTCCCAATGGACTAAGATACCCTAGTTTTCTAGAACACTAGAAGAAGATATCTTAGAATCCTTATGATCTGAAAGATAAGATGAGAAGGGAAATACTGTATTATCAAGAGGTAGATCAACTTGGAGAATCACCAAACAATAAATTAAATGATCTCTGTCTACCAACTGACTATGATTCATTTAATCCTAAAAAGGGACAAGAAATAATGCCACCACAAAAAGATCATTTTTTAATTCTTCCCAGCCATGAAATTCATTTTTATATTTTCTCTTAGATGATAGTTTAGTCTCTGCATGTCCATGGCTTAATATGGGTAAGTGGGATTAAATATTTATGTATCATATGTCTATAATCAGGACTTCTATGTAGGATATATAAAGAATTCTAGCAATCTTAAGAGTAAAAAAATAATAATAACCCAATGAAAAATGGGCAAAAGATGTAAATAGACATTTCTCCAAGGAAGATATACAAATGGCCAGTAAGTACATGAAACGATGCTCAACGTCTTTAGTCGTATGGGATGAATATCAAAGACACAGTAAGATACCACATTATATCCACAGGGATGGCAGATTAAAAGAAATCATACAGTAACAAGTAATGATGAGGATATGGAGAAATGAAAACTCCTATACATGACAGGTGGGAATGTAATATACAGCCATTCGGAAAACACTCTTCCAGTTCCTCAAAACGTTCAACCTAAGTTACCCTATGACCTAGAAACTCCACTGCTAGGTTGAATAAGAACCTACGTCCACACAAAAACTTGTATACAATTGTTCAGAATATCCATGAACTGATCAATGAGAAAACAAAATGTGTTATAACCATATAATTGAATATTGTCCAGAAAGCAAATGAAGTAGTGATTCATTCTCAACATGAATCAACTTTGCTTTTTAAAAATTTTTTTAATGTTTATTTTTGAAGCAGAGAGAGACAGAGCATGAGCAAAAGAGGGGCAGAGAGAGAAGGAGACGCAGAATCCGAAACATGCTCCAGTCTCGGAGCTGTGAGCACAGAGCCCAATGCGGGGCTCGAACCCGTGAACCGTGACATCATGACCTGAGCTGAAGTCAGATGCTTAACCAACTGAGCCACCCAGGCGCCCCAACATGAATAGACTTTGAAAGGAAGGCTACGTGAAAGTAGCCAAACACAAAAAAGTCACATAATGTATAATCCCATGGATAAGAAATGTCCAGAATGGACAATACTATAAAGACAGGAAGGAGATCAGTGGTTTCCTGGGGCAGAGGACAGTTGGAATTATAGGGTGACACCTAGACTAAGAGTTTTCTCTTGGGGATGATGGAATATTCTGAAATAGATTGTGGTCTTGGTTGCACAACCCTGTGAACATATTAAAACCATGGTAGTATATACATTGTATGTATAAGGTGAAGCAGAGAACTATTAAATCAGGTCCGGATCCCGTTTCTAGAGAATTAGATACAAAAAATCAATTCCTCTTCTACAACAACAGCTGACCTCATTACTTTTTCAGTCACCACCATGACCTCACCCCTGCTGGCACACTGCCCCTTTCCTTCGGAATCCTCCTCATCCCCTTTATCTGCATCATTGCTCCTCTGCCCCTAGCCAGTGTTTCCCACCTGTTTGTCTGGTAGCTTCTGTCTTCAGCCCTGCAAGGTGCAGCCCCTGACCTCACTGACTGGTACCAAGACATTTGAAGATAACCGTGTGTCAGATACTGCTCACTGTGTAATATATACATGTTCTTAAAACACACACACACATTGAAGGCTCAGAAGAAGTTCACTGGAAGGTGGATTCAGTCTCTAAAGTTTTTTAGCTGTTGTTACGGTACAAAGTAACTAGATTAATACCTACTGTAGCCTGGACCTGGGCTTCTGTTGTTTTGCTTTGGTCTGGTTTTGATTCGGTTAAATCTCAGTGCATGCTGATTCTGTATTCAGTTTTCTCTGATTTTCTTCTCTCTGATTGGCCTTGTTTTCTTGACAAACATAATGTACAAATCAGCAATCTGTTAGAAATTCAGGGACAGAGTGGCTATTAGTAGGGAAACTTATCACTGCCACTCAGGAAATTAATGTCATTTCAGAAATAAGCATAAAACCCTAAATTAATAAGGGGTATCTTTATTGGTATATCACTGCTGTTTGAATGTGGAATAATTCATCAAAGTGACTTAAATCTGGTTTCTGGAATATTGATTTGCACTGTGAGCAGAAAGGTGTGTATATTCTCAGATAAAGAAAGACTGGGCTCAGCTTCTAAAAATAGAAGAAATAGTTTCCATGAGACTGTTGCCGGGTGAACTGGGGAGGCCCCAGGCCCTGAAGTCTCAACCCAGCCCATCCCAAAGATGTCACTGAAGCCTCTTGGTCTCATCACGAGAAATAATTCAATTAAAGACACAGAACACAGCCGACAAGTGACACAAGGAAGAAAGGTTCTTAAAGTAAAAGTATACTCTTGAGATGTCCGAGCTGGTGAGGTCAAGGGGGAGAGAAAGAGAGAGAAAGAGAGAGAGAGAGAGAGAGAGAGAGAGAGAGAGAGAGAGAGAGACTAAGAGAGAGAGAACTCTGTTCCCTGGGGGTTGGGTTTCTTTTATCGACAGTTGTTAACAAAAGAGTGGAATATTCATTACTTGGGGCAGGGATTTCTTGGGAAGCCAGGTTTCCTGCCTTTTCTTCCTTATTTGGTCAGAGAGTTCCCATCCCGGCCCCTGCCATCTTGGGCCTGTCTGGTTTGATCTGGTTTCTTGTAGCGTGCTGCAGGACAGGGCTCTGTCTTTCCCACCAGCTGGCCATGACGTCATCTCTGCTGGCCTCCAGGCATCCTGTTAGAGCCTAGTTCCCCACATACTCAGCTGAGCCTGGGGAGGACTACAGCAGTGTCTCTGTGTACTCAGGGCTGGTGGCTCAGGGTTCCAGGGCTGAAGCGCTTTGCTTCCATGGTCTCTTCCCTGGGCTGCTGGAAGAGCCAGCACACTGGTCTCTAACCCTCTTCACTGTGGCCCGTGTTCTAACCCATTTTCTGCACCATTGCCAGTTCGGTCCTGTATGAGATACCATTTCTCTTCCCAGGACATCAGAACTTCTCCAGAGGCCCTACAGAGGCTGACGTGATGTCCTCTTTGCATCTCTCTGTCTTCACGTCAACCTCGCCTTCTGCTGACCAACACGGAGGCCGTCCCGCACTGCCACGCATTGGCCACCGTCGCTGTGATTACTTGCCTGTGCTGTTCCCTCTGCTTCGTGCACTCTTTTCTTTCTGCTTCTCGTAGATAATTCCCACGTATTCTGTAGATCTCAGATCACCTATGCCGTCCTCTGCCCCTGGGAACATCAATTTCCCCCACTGTACAACCTGCTAATACCTTGTTTGCAAAATTGCCTGTAAATTGTCATTAATACATACAAGGGGCTTAGCCCTATACTTGGAAAATACAGACGATGTCATGCCTACACCCATATGTTATAAGGATAGAGTAAAATAATACATAATCATAATGGATCAATTGCTCAAGAGATGAAAGGAGAAAATTGAAAAATGGCATGACCAGTCATGAATGGATCTCACACAAGAACAGTCATATTGTTTGTTAGAAGAAATCTGTTGCTGCTCAACAGGCACAGAAAACGGAGCGCCGTGGCTCACACCTTCAGAAAGAAACAAATTCTGCTGGATGTAATTATCAACGTGAAACTGAACTGTTCACAAGTAGACAGTCTCCCAAGACAAAGCAGACGTATCAGTCACACTGTTAATGGCGGCTCAGTCATGTGTGAAGAAGAAAATAAGCAATTTTCTAGCATTTCTGGAGAGCTTCATGAGATTAACCGTTCAGTTTCCTTTTCCTGCCTGTTAAAAACCCACATATTCTGCAGGTCATATTATAAGAGAAAAGGTCTTTATTAAAGAGAATTATTTAAAATAGTTTCAATATTTTGTCTGCATATTTTGGAGAGTGATGTATTCCACATGATATAGGTCAGTGTAATGAACTAAGCTGGTGTGGACAGGTCACTCTTTCTTCCAAACACACAGAAATTCTTGACGAAATATGAAATAGTGGAGTTCAAAAGAAATAAAATATTTTTTTTCTTTTTAGTTAAAATGTTTAATTTTTATTTATTTTTGAGAGAGAGAGATGGAAATGAGTCATCAGTGGGTGAGGGGCAGAGAGAGGAGACGCAGAATCCGAAGCAGGCTCCAGGCTCTGAGCCGTCAGCACAGAGCCCAACACGGGGCTCGAACCCATGAACTGTGAGATTATGACCTAAGCCGAGGTCGACCACTTAACTGACTGAGCCACCCAGGCACCCCAAGAAATAAAGTATTTTTTCAAGTGTATTTTTCAAGTGTGTATTCAAAACAAACGAAGTATTTTCAGAAAGAGGTTTAGGTCTCATGTGGAGGAACTAGGATCAGGATTAATACTGAAGTGGGAACACCATCCTTAGAAAGGGGGAAGAAGATGCCAAGCAAATGAGAGTCACAGCTAGAAATTGAGTAAGTAGCCAGAACCAAAAAATCCTAGATTGCTGTTAGCTCACAGAAGGTCAGAATTTAGAGCCTCTGGATGGTATAATCACTTTTTTTTTTTTTAAAGCAGAAAAATATAACGGGGCTCCTGGGTGGCTCAGTCGGTTAAGCGTCCGACTTCAGCTCAGGTCATGATTTCTCAGTTCGTGGGTTCAAGCCCTGCATCTGGCTCTGTGCTGACACCTCAGAGCCTGGAGCCTGGAGCTTCGGATTCTGTGTCTCCCTCTCTCTCTCTGCCCCTCCCCTGCCCATGCTCTGTCTCTCTCTCAAAAAAATAAATACACATTAAAAATATTAAAGAGAAATATATCTAAAACTGGAAAAATTCTTACAGCTTTAGCAGAAGGGAACTAAAAATATATTTGTATTTTTCACAGTGAAACTTCATTAAAATTAACTTTTATGGATGATGATGAATATAATAGAGAGAGAGAGAGAGAAGGAGACAGTGACAGAGAAATTGAGATAAAGAGTCAAGGAAATAGCACCTTTCCCTGTGTCTGCTTGCCCTCTATGTGTTTTCTTTGGAAAAATGTCTATTCAGGTCCTGTGATCAGTTTTAAATCAGATTGTTTATTTTTGTTTTTGTTTTGGTGTTGAGTTTTATAAGTTCTGTATATATTGTCAATATTAACCCCTTATCAGATATATCCTTTGCAAATATTTTCCCCAATTTAGTAGGCTGTCTTTTTAAAACAAAAATTTTAATGTTTATTTATTTTTGAGAGAAGGAGAGAGAGGACAGAGTGAGAGTGGGGGAGGGACGGAGAGAGAGGGAGATCAAGAATATGAAGCAGGCTCCAGTCTCTGTGCTGACAGCTCAATATGGGGCTCAAACTCATGGACCCTGAGATCATGACCTGAGCAGAAGTCTGACGCTTAACTGACTGACCACCCAGAGGTTTCTTGTTGTTTTTTTTTTCCAATTATTATTGATGGTTTCCTTTGCTGTGCAAAAGCTCTTTATGACAGAGAACCTGAATTGACCTTTCCAAAGAAGACTTACAAATGTCCAACAGACGCAAGAAAACTTCCCAGCATCACTAATCACTAGGGAAATGAAAACCAAAACCACACTGATATTTCACCTTACACTTGTTAGAATGGCTAAAATCAAAAAGACAAGACATAACGAGTATTAGCAAGGATGTTGAGAAAAAGAAACCCTTGTGTCCTGTGGGAATGTAAATTGGTACAGCCATTGTGGAAACAATATACAAGTTTCTCAAAAAATTAAAAATAGAAATACCTTATGATTGAATAATTCCACTACTGGTTATTTAACCAAAGAAAATGGAAACACTAATTTGAAAAGATATATGCAACCCTAGGCTTAATGCAGCATTATTTACAATAGCCAAGATATGGAAGCAATTGAAGTATCCATCCATAGACAAATGGGGTGTGTGTGTGTGTGTGTGTGTGTGTGTATCATAAAGAAGGATGGTATCATGTCATTTAAGACAACATGGATGGACCTGGAGGTTTTTATGCTAAATGAAGTAAGTCAGGCCGAGAAAGACAAATACCATATGATTTCGCTTGTAAGTGGAATTTAAAATACATAGCAAAGGGCAGAATGAGACATAAACACAGAGAACATGGAAAGGGGTGAAGAGTGGGGAAAATGTGGGAAGCGGAGAGGGAGCTTCAGGCTTCCAGTTACGGAACCAGTGCATCTCATCAGACAAAACAGGAGCGCACAAAATACAAGGGCTCTGGGGAAGGGACCCCAGTTTGGAGCTAAATGTCTAGCAGAAATATTACTCATAAGTCAGGGAAAATAAAGAAAAAATTAATATTTTCCAAACCAATAAAGTGGCTAGGTGGGATAGTAGTTTGCATGTTTAGAAAGGCAGCTGGAGAGCGAGATGTGTGAAAACCACTGCGTGAGGACATTCGTCCTGCACAGTGTTGTTCCAAGTGATGAGAGACAGAGCTATTCAGTGTCCTTTGCTTCTGCTGACTCTTCTTCCTCTTCCCCTCCCTCCCCATCTAATACTGATGTATCGGGTTCATTCAGCCCCCATCCAACCTACCTGTTCTTATCACAGTTTGTTTTCTCCAGAAGTTTGCCATTGAGACCAGGTAAATACTGATGATCTAATTTGGGGTGGAACATTGAACTAGGCAAGGGATATGGTCTGTGTGAACCCCACCTTTCGCTTAAGACAGCCTGAGCATTTCTTAAATACTGCTCTTGACCACATTAAAGGTAAGGTACTTGGCACCTCAATGACTTATTTGTATTTTTTATGTTTATTTTTTTAATGTTTATTTTTGAGAGACAGACAGCGAGGGGGCGTACAGAGAGAGGGACAGAGGATCCAAAGCAGGCTGTATGCTGACAGCAGAGATGTGGGGCTCAAATTCACAGAAGGCAAGATCATGACCTGAGCCAAAGTTGGAGGCTTAAGTAAATGAGCCACCCGGGTGCCCCCAAAGGATATTCTTTTTAAATAAATGGGGACATTTGGGAAAGGAGTAAAAGTGAGTAATCCAGTTTGATTGTGTCATAGAGCATTGCTTCTCAAACTAACTGTGGTGTATTGACCAGTATTTTGTTCTAATTTTGATGCATTTCAACTGATATTTTGTAAAATACAATAAAGATTAATTACTGGAGAATTAAATAAAAACACAAAATATAAACCCAAATTGCGTGATAAGATTCACTAGCCATAAAATTACCTTTCAATAAATTTAATAAAAACATATAGAATGTAGAAAAAATAATGACAAACACATACACCATTCATTGAAAATTCACCTATTTCTGAGTATGGCATAATTTCTTGTAATCTTTATTTATTTTTGAGAGAGAGAGAGAGAGAGGGAGAGAGAGAGAGATTGAGCATGAGCAGGGGAGGGGCAGAGAGAGGGGGAGACACAGAATCCAAGGTGGGCTCCGGGCTGTCAGCACAGAGCCCCACATGGGGCTTGAACCCATGAACCGTGAGATCATGACCTGAGTCAAAGTCAGATGCTTAACTGACTGAGCCACCCAGGTGCCCCAGAGTATGGCAGAATTCAACAAGAGAGCAACTTCTAGACTCTAAAGAACCAAGTCACTTTACTTTGGATTCATATCAATGGAAGATTTAGCGGGGACTAACGTCTAGGAGTGCCTGATCCTTTTGTGCACATGCTAAATGCAAAACAAAGGCCCCAAACAGACAACACTTACAACTCAAAGCAAAGCAAAACTTCAGGACCACATGATCTGACCCAGAAGCGACTTCTGTGACAACTAAATCATGCCCATGGTTTTGCTGCCTGAATTGAAGGACATTATTTGAAGCAAATAATCCGTACCCAGCCACCCAATTTATGAAACTCTTAGTGCAATTTTTTTTTAATCTTTATTAGTAAAAAAAAAAATGAGAACTGAGCGAAAATATAATGAAAGGCCTCGATAAATGAAGTGACTAACCTGAAGAGACCGTATGGAACAGTGTCATCCCTCAGACAATGATCAGCTGGATTTGCCAAGACAAAGAGAAATCTGACGTGGACACTTTGAAGAGTCATTTCATGGCTCAGCAAAGCTCAGCATTTCAAGAGTCCTCGTGAGGAGAAAGCGAATGAAGGTCAGAGCTCTGAGGCTGGGTGGTGATGAGTGTCATGTGACTGCGCAGAGGGGCGCTCTCTGATCAGCTGTGTTCTGGTGCGTCTCAGTGGGCGAGGTCTGGTGTTTTCATCGGACCTCTCCCTGCCCCCCAGACTGTTCACTGCCTCTCTGCCTAAAGCAGGTGTTGTTAGTTTGAGACAGAGACGCATTGGAAGCAGAAACCTCTCTCCCTCTAAGACTGAGCTGCCCAGAAAGGACATGATAGATGAGATTTATCTTTTATATGCTTTACCGCCCCACACCTCTGACCCACGGGCTCCGTTCCATTCCGACATATCTGCACTAATGTAGTACAGACATTCTGACTTGTACATGTTGGTTCAATTCACCCTGTGGCTACTGAATAGCTGTCTATGTCCCTATAATTCTAGAAGAGAAGCAGTTGTGATAAGAGGAAAAGAGTAGTGATTCTTCATATTTGTGTTTCAGTGAATGGAAATCATACCGCTTCTTTAATTTAGAGCTCCACTGTCGAGTTTCTAACAAAGACTAGTTTAGTACTGTCCTTTCAGCCACACTGGTGACTTTTTTGGGGAGTAATTGGTTTTCTTAATATACAGTTAATTAATCTGCACTTCAAATACAGGAGACAGTTTTCTCTACAGAATATGAAAGTCAGAGTGACCCATGGTCGTATGCAAAGCAGGGCAATGAAAAGTATATTTGTTCTCATGAAAACGCTAATGCCTACGAAATACATTTTTATGATTTAAATTGTAAGCCTGCCTGTGCCTTTGTTTTTAGACAAACAGATGGTAGGTAGGTAGATGATAGAGAGATACAGACTGATAGTGAGGAGGGAGAGAAAAGAAGTGGTTTAGTTATTTCTTCAATGTATTTTAAAGAAATGGAAAATGTTAAAAAATCACTTTGAAAGATATATCTTTCCTTATTATAATAGTTGTCTTCTTTATTGTATGTTTGGAAGATATGGGAATTAGACAGAAAGAATAAAATCAATAATCTAAGCCCTCTGACATACCCTATGTATTTTATATATTTCTTTCACTTTTTTTCTTTTCAAATTCATTTTAAAACTTCTCAAATAGTTGCAAATATTCTGAGAAAAATATAGACTAAAAAAGGCACTCATCCCCCTACTACAATTCACTGCCTTTTTCTCTATTTGCTTCAAATAATGATTTACTAAATCAAACTTCAAGTACATTATTGAAATGTCCTTTGCAACCCTCCTGAATTCCATCTTAGCGCTCTGTTTCTGAGATCACGTGTCCTTCCGTACCATGCCTTACGAAGCTTACCAGAAGTGTACTTCTTTTGCAACACTGGGTTTATTATTCTTTTAAGATGTACAAAAAATGGCAACTCATTGGACCTACCTTTTGTGATATTTTGTTTTTTGTTAAACATAAAAGAGCCTAACATAGGTATAGTTACATGTTATTTATTTGTCTACTAATTTTTTGTTCACTTATGCTACTCATATGTTGTTGATGCATGCATTTCAGATAGCTCCTAATGCATTTATTTTGCCAAAACTGTTTAAGTGTTAATGTATCATAACATATCCATGTTTTTATTATTCTTTGTGCTTTTTCTGTTTTGCCCAAGAAATTCTTCTGTATTTGGAATGTACTCATTATCATATTCTCCATTGCTGTAATGTTTTTGAAGTTCTGCATTGATCACTTAGACCTTTAATAGGTTAGAAATGCGTTTTCTGAGTCAAGTGACATAGGAATCTAATTTTATATTTGCCACTTAGCCAATCCACCCACCGTAAGTAATTCAGTTCATTCCCACTGGTACCGCCATATCGATTCCTACAAGCTCCCATTTATGGAAGGATCTGTTGGGATTTGTCTAGGCTATTTCAGTGGTCTAGGTACCTATTCTTAAACAAGAGTCTTTTAATTATCAGAGCTTTGTGACAGTGTTGATATCTGATGATGCATGTTCTCTCTCCTTACTCTTCTTCTAGACAAATCTATTTAGGAAGGGACATAAGGGGAGGGAGCAGAGCAGTGCAGGCAAGCCCCAGAAGAAGGAGCAGGTGTCAGTGAGCATACAGAGCTACGGCAAGGATTCGTTCATCACCAGCAGATGTGCAAGTGCCCTGCAGAACAGACATGACTGCTTCCAGTTGCCTGCAATTGCTGTTAAATTCCATCATTATAGCATGTCAAAAGCAGGCAGGGATAAGACTGGAATTTCATTATAGGGCAAAGCACAAAACAGCTAAGCCCTGATGTGGTACAGCCCATGAATGAGGGTTCTTGTTGGTCCTTGAGTGCCAGTGTTACAGCACCTGCCCCACTTACCATTCTCCATGCAAGGTAAAGTTGGTAATTTGGGGGTTCATCCGGCAGTCATGTAGGTTGTCCCAGCACTTAGAGCAGTGGTTGTCTGTACGGGACACACAAAGGAATCACTTGAGGAACTTTTAAAAATACTCATGTCCGGAGTACTGATGCATAGGGGCACTTGTACCCCAATGTTTATAGCAGCACTCTCAACAATAGCCAAATTATGGAAAGAGCCTAAATGTCCATCAACTGATGGATAAAGAAATTGTGGTTTATATACACAATGGAGTACTACGTGGCAATGAGAAAGAATGAAATATGGCCCTTTATAGCAACGTGGATGGAACTGGAGAGTGTGATGCTAAGTGAAATAAGCCATACAGAGAAAGACAGATACCATATGGTTTCACTGTTATGTGGATCCTGAGAAACTTAACAGAAACCCATGGGGGAGGGGAAGGGAAAAAAAAAGAAGTTAGAGTGGAAGAGAGCCAAAGCATAAGAGACTCTTAAAAACTGAGAACCAACTGAGGGTTGATGGGGGGTGGGAGGGAGGGGAGGGTGGGTGATGGGTATTGAGGAGGGCACCTTTTGGGATGAGCACTGGGTGTTGTATGGAAACCAATTTCACAATAAACTTCATATATTGAAAAAAAATACTCATGTCCAAGCCACACCCTTGTACAACTAAATTGGAATCTCTGAGGGTGGGATCTTGGCCTGACTCTGTCGTTTTTAAAGCCTCTGATGATTCTAATGTTCAGACAGTTTGGACAACAGCTTTAGTGTCAGCACAACTATGGGGTCTCCACCTGATTTGGCATAATCAACTAGATAAGAAGGAGAGAGTTCTAGGAGGCATTCGGAAGCCTCAGCACATCTTCGGCCAGAGTGAGAGGCACTGCCACTGGCATAGGACTAGAAATGGCTGCCTGAAGGATACTGTGTAGATCAGAGAGCTAGGTAGAGCTACTTTAATGTAGCATCGAAGTGCCATGAACTCGGGGAAATTAGTCAAGGTCGTGCATCACCTGCTGTAACACGTAAAAGAGAGTTTTAGAAACACAGGGCAAGTCTGGCACTTTTTGCAGTCAGGCACCAGGGCTACCTCTCCTTTGTTCCTCTGCCCATGCCAGGATGCTAGATAGTCCAAGATCGTTCTCCACCTCTTCTACAGTCTGGCCAGAAGAATTAGGACAGGGAGTGGAGGCAAATACCTTCCCTAAAAGTAATGGACACATCACTTCTTCTCTTATCCTGTTGGCCAGAAGGTAGTCACACAGTCTTGCCCACATACTAGAGTCTGAAAACTACATTCAGGGTGGCTGCATTCGAAGCTGAAAAGAAGAGTATACAGTAGATAGAAGTCAGCAGTCAGCCTTTGATAATGGAGGTACTTGGGAAAATAATACAGTTCAAATATGCATTTGAATGCTTGGTATGGCTGTTGCCACCATGGCAAATTTCTAATTGTAGAGGGAGCAGTAGAGGAGGACACGGGAGGGAGCAGTATGCCAGGTCAGCTTTCTCCTTGAACTTGGTGAAAGCATAGTGCCGATGTGCATTTCTGCCTGATCCCGGTCTCTCATCTGAGTTTCTCCTTGGAGAAATACCTGGCTGTGTGACACATGCCCGGTGAGTCCAGAGCATCTTGTCGTGCCCAAAAGGGAGAGGTGAAACACACACACATGCCTGCACACTCACGCGTACATACTGATGATGAGGCCACGTCAAAGGGACGTAAGAGCCAGCTGAAAGAATTGGTTAATGGTCAAAACTAGAACATTTTGAACAACAAAATAAATACCATAATAGTCTGTCACTATAAATATCCATGACTGATATAAATAAGATTGAATAAACCAGCTAATGGGGGAGGACAGACAAATCTCACATATGGAAAAAATCAGAATAGTTCACATAGATACATTCCCCTAAAGGAGGTGGATTGCAACTCTCTACTCCTTAAGTTTGAGGCACATCCATTGGCTTATTTCCAGAGAGCACAGCATAGAAAAGGAGGGGATATAACTTTTGAGTCGAGAAAATAGCAGCCAGTTCTCAAACTTAACATCAATAGGAATGAATCATGCTGTTAGTGATAAATCATGCTGATCCTTTTTCAACGTGAAAGCATAAGCCACTTTCTGTTAACGTGATTCTCATTAGCCAATTCAATTATATTAATTTTTTAATGTTATTTATTTATTTTGAAAGAGAGCAAGACCATGAAAAGGGGAGGGGCAGAGAGAGGGAGAGAGAGAATCCCAAGCAGGTTCCGCCCTGTCAGCACAGAGCCCGACACGGGGCTCGAGCTCATCAACCGTGAGATCATGACCTGAGACAGAATCAAGACTTGGATGCTTAACCAACTGAGACCCCTAAGCACCCCAATTATATGAATCGTAAGAAACAGTTCTACTGGATCGATGTCTTGATAAAATGTGGTGAAAATGGCACTTTACCTCTGTGGTCTTCCTCTTGAAAACTCATTACTCCCATGTTTTTCATGGGAAAAAAACATCAAATTCCAGAATTCTTCAATTTGCCTGGCCACTTCTCTTCAAACCTGCCAAGGTCAATTAAACTGAAAAGCTGTCTACTGCCAAGAAATGCTGAGATAATGACCGCTAGCTGTGATGTGGCTTCTTGAGTGAGATAACACAGCAGAAAAATAGCATTAGTTAAAAACTAAGACAGTCCGAATAAAGTATTGACTTTTGCCAATCATAGTAAAAATGGCAACAAGCGATGGGCTGGGAACATCATGTATGCCCGAACAATAGAAAAAGAATTGGGAGGAAGAAAAAGGAATATTTCCCTTAATTGGGTTTGTAATCACCTGACAAGAGATAAAGTGAATTTGCAATGATATTTGTTTTTCCTTTAGAATGTAAAAAACTTAGAAATATTTATCTTCTCATAATGCCAGTGAATATATCATCTCATATGTGAAATGTATAAATTGCTTGGAAAGTACAAAGTGCTACGTGGGACATATTATGCATGAACAAGGACATTTGTAGGTTTCACATAATTTTTGGCAACTTTCACCTCTTTTACCTTATGCTTAAAACACTATCACGGTGTGTGTTTAGAGGGAAACGTGTTTTCTATGATTTGAAGCATATTGATGGTTATTGTCAAACCAGGTAAGATACGCACAGTTTCAAATGAAGAAAAGGATGGTTGTCCAGCGAGCATTCCGTTATCATTCTGTCAAGAGTCAGAGTTAACTTATGTCACTTTACCAAGCAGTGGGCTCCTTTTTTTCACATCCCGGGCTTAATGATGGCATTGATCAAAATGTAAATTTATGTTGATTTATCAAGACATGATGATTGTAGTGATAAGCCTTCATGATTGGTACTTCCAAAGTAAATGTACTGAAATGATAAATGTGTGTTTCCCTGGCCACAGAAATGGATTTTGCTCTGCAGTTAATGTTTCATATAACCCAAGTTCATTAGGCAGAACTCAGCTAATGACATCATGAATTTGTTTCATTTTATCAAATTGCATTAATTAGGGAAATGTGCTGAATGTTGATTGTGAAGAAATTTACTCTTTTTCCTTGGAATAAGGAAAGAAAAAACAAGGTAATTGGATTAATTTGTTTTTTTTTTTTTCTTAACCTCCATTAACTAGGATTGTGAAGATCCTTTCTCAACAAGAAAGCATGAGCAGTTTTGTGTTAACATGATTCTCATTACCCAATTTAATTGTAGGAATTTTAAGTGAGAGTTCTTCTGGACCAGTGCCAGATTCTGAAAAAACATATTAAACACTGTATCTCCAGGGGAGCATACATTTGATAATGAAAGCCCAAGGTTTCCTATAGTGGTAAAAAAAATAAAATAAAATAAAGAAAAAAAAAAGAAAACAAAAAGGAAAAAAAAGGAAAGGAAAGAAAAGAGAAGAAGCAGGCACTGAGTACTTTCTCATGCTTCTGTAAATTATATATGTTTGGTCTGTTGTATCACCCTTCTGCCCCTAAAGCTTAGAATAATATTGTGTCCTTGGAGTTTTGTTTTTGACAGTGTACTCCAGGGTCCATATGATTCATGGTGATTTTTGAGAACTATTTAAAATATTGTTGTACTGTGTTTAATTATAAAAACAGATTATCCCAGAAGTTTAAAATCATATCGTTTGCATGTAATTGTGTGTGTTCTCTAGGTTGGAGGGGGGTAGTTTTCTTTAATGAGAAAACATGGATCTTTTGTTGCCTTTATTCCCTCAAGAACATTACTTCCCATTCAAGTGGGAAAACGTGGTTGATGGATACAGTCATATGCAGTCCAACAATCACCTGTATTCAAACCCAGAGAGTGCTTCCCCAGTGTGGCGTCAAATAGACCACACCCTGGAGAGGCAAGTACCTTCTGGGGTCAAAGCTGAAGTCATCTTAATGCTTCAGCTCTGAGTAACCAGGAAAGAGCTGGTGATTGTTTCATGCACAGGAATGCCATAGTCAGAGGTAAGATAAGCAAATGAAACAGGGGTTTTCATAGAAAAGTATTGAAATGTGTATACGTACATATACGAATGGATATGTGTGTCTACACATATAGAGTTAATTGTCAAAGAATGGCTCATTAGTCTCTTTGCTATCTTTTTTTAAATGTTTATTTATTTTTGAGAGAGAGAGAGCGCATGCGTGCATGAGCCGGGGAGGGGCAGAGAGAGAGGGAGACACAGAATCTGAAGCAGGCTCCAGGCTCCGAGCTGTCAGCACAGAGCCCAACGCAAGGCTCAAACCCATGAACCACGAAATTATGACCTGAGTCGAAGTCAGACACTTAACCAACTGAGCCACCCCAGGCACCCCTAGCCTCTTTGCTATCTTAAGGGGAAGGATTTAAAAGGCATATGATGAAATATTTTTAAAAAAATACATGGGTAATTTTCAATTTAAAATTTGGCAGGTGCATGGCATGCCTCAAGATTTATACCACTAACTAAAGACTTTGTCAGTCTCTTCTTTTTGTAGAACTCAGTCAACTTGTGTATAAAATAGCTCATTTCCACCCTGATAGCCTGTGACTCTATGATTTAAAAATTAAGCACGTCCCATCATTTAAATTGTCTTGAATCAGCTGTGTAAACAATCTTTTATTATTATATCAATAATGTCAATTCATCAGGCTTTATGAAAAGTAAAAGACAAGTACAGCATTCATTTGATGAATGTATACTAGTTATCCAAATGAAAGTAGTATTCCTCTAACAATTTTAGAGAATGAAGTAGAAGTCATGGCTGCCATAGATAGAAGGAAAGCTAGATAGGATCTAAACACGTCAGCACTTCATTTCCATGAGGTAGAAAATGAGGAAACAGGGATTTGCATGTAATGACACAGGTGGAGAGTGGTAGGGGTAGAGTTTAAACCTACCAATTAAAGGGGTGCCTGGGTGGCTTAGTTGGTTGAGCGTCCAACTTCGGCTCAGGTCATGATCTCACGCTCCATAGGTTCAGGCCGTGATCTCACGGTCCCTGGATTTGAGCCCCACTTTGGGCTCTGTGCTGACAGCTCAGAGCCTGGAGCCTGCTTGGGATTCTGTGTCTCCCTCTCCCTCTGCCCCTACCCTGCTGACACTCTGTCTCTTTCGGTCTCTCTCTCTGTCTTTCAAAAATAAATAAAAACATTAAAAAAATTTCAACCCACCAATTATAAAGCTTTTTCTATCACTCCTTGAAACTTTAAGATATATAAAGAACCATGAGGTTATCTGACTTGAGACAAAAATGAAGATAATAAGCATATTTAAATCATGTATTTATATTAAAAATATTTTATTTGGGGGGCACCTTGTGGCTCAGCTGGCTGAGAGTCTGACTTCAGATCAGGTCATGATCTCATGGTGCATGAGTTTGAGCCCCTCATTGGGCTTGTGCTGTCAGTGAGGGGATCCTCTGTCCCTGTGTCTTTCTGCCCCTCACATGCCTTTCTCTCTGTCTCTCAAAAAATAAACATTTTATTTTTTTAAGTTTATTTTTGAGAGACAGAGAGAGAGAGAGAGAGAGCAAGTGAGAGAGAGAGAGAGAGTGACAGAGGGACAGGCAGAGAGAGAGGGAAAGAAAGAATCCCAAGCAGGCTCCATGCTATCAGTGTGGAGCCTACTGGGGGCTCAAACCCATGAACCATGAGATCATGACCTGGTCCAAAATCAAGAGTCAGATGCTTATGAAAGTGAGCCACCCAGGCACTTCGCTCATAGTATTCTTCACGACATTTTCAATACACATGGGATGAGTAGAGATCAGTAGAAATACCTCTTTCATTTCTGACACTGGTAACTTTTATCTTCTCTTTTTCTTGGTTAGCATAGTTAAGGGGTTTGTCAATTTTACTGCTCTTTTCAAGGAGCAACTTTTATTTTTAAACTTTTATTTATTTTTGAAAGAGAGAGACAGAGCGCGAGCAGGGGAGAGACAGAGAGATAGGGAGACACAGAATCCAACACAGCTCCAGGCTCTGAGCTGGCAGCACAGAACCCAATGTGGGGCTCAAAACCACAAACTGTGAGATCCTGAGCCGAAGACAGACAATTAACCGACTGAGCCACCCAGGTGCCCCTCAAGGAGCAACTTTAATTATGTTAATAGTCTCTGTTGCTTTCTTGTTTTCAGTTTCATTTATATCTTCTTTGAATTTGATTATCTTTTCTCTGCTTGCTTTTAACATAAATTGCTTTTCTTTCTCTAGTTTCCAAGAAAGGAAGCTTAATTTACTAACTTTAGATTTAAAAAAAAAAATTTTTAACATGTATGTTTAGTGCTATAAATATCCGTCTGCACGCTATTTTCATAGCAGCCTACATATTTTGATAACTTTTATTTTTATTTTCATTTAGTATGAAATATTTTAATTGTCCTTGGGACTTTTTCTTTGACCAATGTCATTTTAAGTGTGCTTTTTAATATTCAGATATTTCAAAATTTTCTAGTTCTTTCTATGCTATCACTTTTAGATTAGTTCCACTGTGGTATGTGAAGGTACTTTGATTTCTATTCTTCTAAATTTAAGATGTGTTTTATAGCCTTTATTGTACCTATTTTGATGAATGTTACATGTGATCTTAAGAAACATGTGTTGTTTTTTTGTGGGATGGAGTGTTCTGTAAATATTTAGTTCAAGTTGAATGAGAACTGATCTTAAGACCATCTATTTCCTTATTGATCTTTTTTTACTTGTGTGATCTATCATTTCTTAGGAACAGACTATTGATGTCTCCTATGATAATAATTTCCATTTCCCCTTTTAATTCTGTAAGGTGTTGCCTCACCTATCAGACACGCTGCTCTTACGTGGACACGTTTAGGATTGCCATGCACTCGTGGATAATTGATCCTCTGTGTCATATGCAGTATCCTTTTATATCCCAGATGTCTGCTTTTGTGTGAGATTGATATAACTCATTCATGTCATTTTTTAAAAGTTTATTTATTTTGAGAGAGAGAGAGAGAGAGAGAGAGAGAGAGAGAGAGCACTTATGAGCAGGGAGAGGGTCTGAGAGAGAGGGACAGAGAGAATCCCATGAACCGTGAGATCATGACCTGAGCCAAAATCAAGAGTTAGAGGCTTAACCACCTGAGCCACACAGGTGCCTCCATATCATTTTTGGTTAATTTTAGCATGGTATATCCGTTTATTATTTACCTATCTTTTACTATTCACCTATTGAGGTTGAGTATTTATATTTAAAAAAAATATTTTATACAACATTTAGTTGGGCTTCATTTTTGTTCTAGGGTTTTGTTTTCTTTTTCTTCTTTAAAGACCTTTTTTTATTGTCTTTAACTTTTTTAATGCTTTCACTTATTTTTGAGAGAGAGAGAGAGAGAGAGAGAGAGAGAGACAGACATAGTGTGAGTGGGGGAGGGGCAGAGAAGGAGGGAGACACAGAATCCGAACAGGCTCCAGGCTCTGAGCTGTCAGCACAGAGCCCCCTGGGCTCTCAAACTTACAGACTGCGAGATCGTGACCTGAGCCAAGGTCGGATGCTTAATGGACTGAGCCACGCAGGCGCCCTTCTTTAAATCTCTTCTGACAATCTGTTTTTCCATCGCTGTATTTCGAACATTCATATTTGAAGTAATTCTTCATATATTTGGATTAGTAACTACCATGTCTATCACTGTTTTCTATCCATTGCGTTTTGTTACTTGTTTCTTTTTCCCTTCATTTTCTGTCTTCTCTGAATTTAACTGAGTATTCTATATGCATACACTTTTTTCTCTTAGCATATCAAAGTCTACTCCTTTTAAAAAAATTTATTGGTTCTTCGACATACATTTATAACTAACCTAAGTCTGCCCCCAAATAACACCATAGTACTTCATGTGTAAGGCAGGTGTCTTACAACATATTATTGACAGTCTCTCTCTGTGGTCTTTTATGACTTTGTTTATTCATTTCACTTACTCATGTGCTATATTACCTAGTATGTGTTTACTATGATTATTTTAAACAGCTCTCTTTTATAACAATGAAGAATAAGAAAAATAAAAGATTGTGTTTTACTTTCATTAATTTCTTCTCAGTTGGGCTTCCTTGATTCATGTAGATTCAGGTTTCTTTCTTATATCATCTTTCCTCTCCCTGTGAATTTCTTTTCACATTTCTCATAGGACAGATCTAGAATTATGAATTCCTTCAGTTGTTATTGAAATGACAAAGTTATTATTTTTCCTTTTTTAATAAATTTTTAATGTTTATTTATTTTTGAGAAAGACAGGGTGCAAGTGGGGGAGGGGCAGAGAGAGAGAGAGAGGGAGACACCGAATCCGAAGCAGGCTCCAGGCCTGGAGCTTCAATATGGGGCTCGAACTGTGAGATCATGACCTGAGCAGAAGTCAAACGCTTAACCGACTGAGCTACCCAGGTGCCCCATTATTTTTCCTTTTCTGAAGAATGATTTCACTGAGTATAGAATTCTAGTGTGGGGAACATTTATTATTATTATTTTTTTTACTTTCAATATTTTAAATATTAATTTCACTCTCTTCTTCCTTGCATCATACATTTTTTTTCTTTGCATTAAAGTGTGGAGATTTCAGCTGACATATCTTCAAGTTCATTGACTCTTGCCTTGACCATGCCCAGTCTTCAGGTGTGTCCATTAAAGTCATTCCTCATTTGTGTTACAGTGTTTTTGATTTCTAGTATAATCTTTTGATTCTTTTTACAGTCTCCATGTCTCTTACATTTCTTGCAGTGTCACACGATGTTCTTGTATGTTATCCACTTTTTCCGTCAGTACCCTTAGCCTATTAATCATAATTAGTTTAAGTTTTGTCTAATAACTCTGAAATTTCTCCCACATCTGAGTCTGTGTCTTTTCAGCCTCTTAGCTGTGTTATAATTCTTCTTGAGGACTAGACATGACGTGCGAGGTAGTAAGAGGCTCTGTGTGAGGTTCTCTGTTTATCTGGCTGGGAGTTGGTCCACGTTTAAAGTTTGTCATTACCATAGCTCTCAGACCTTTCATTCTTCCAGTGACCTTGTCTTTGTGCTCGCTATTGAACTCGGGATTCCCTAACAACTCCTCTTCAGAGAGCATTTGTGTTTTGTAGCTTTCCAGCTGCAATCCACTGGTATACTGGTTCCCTGCTGGCATGGAGGTGAGGTGTTGGGGAAGGAAATGTCATGTAATCTTATGATTATAGCTTAGTGTTTTAGGGGCCTATGATCTTTACAAGTATTGCTTCAGCAGAATACTTCTATTTTTAACCCATTTGGTGAGCTAGGAAGTCTAGAGTTGCTGCTTGGGAGCAGTGTCCTTCTCGCAGCTGGTACAAAGCCCTTGTAAAGTCATTTCCCTGCTCAGTAGGCATGTTTGTGAAGAATGCTCTGGGTGAATTTCATAAGGATTTCTCCTCCCTCAGCCTGCCAGAGTCAGGAGGGGATATTTCTCTGATCTTCCCAAGAATGTGGGGGGGTTTCTGGAGATAATAACCATACAAGTTTTGTTTTTAAGGCTGTAGCCCCTCTATGTTTTTCTCTTCCATGCTAGTACAAATTTAGCCTGGAGAAATTTGTCAAAATTATTATTTCACACTTTCTTCCAGTTTATGGCTTTAGGAGCGGCTGTTTGAGTGAAGCATGTATCTCCTGAAACTCTCTAGATTCACCTGTCCTTCCAGATTTGGGGGGTTAGCTGTTCAATTCACTGATGTACCCAAGAATAGTCACTGATTAACAGTTTGTTTATACTTTTCTTGTTGTAGGAACCAAGAATGGCAAATTCCAAGTGTTGTGTGTGTGTGTGTGTGTGTGTGTGTGTGAGTGTGTGTGATTTTTGTGTGGGTTTTTTGTTTTTGTTTTTGTTTTTTGTTTCGTTTTTGTTTTGTTTTGTTTTGTTTTGTTTCTTTTACCTGTCAGACCTGAAATGAGAACTCTGAATAGTTTATTTTACAATATTTTTTCCCCATCATTCTTCTTTGGACTTTCCTCTGTAAGCACTTCCCTGTTATGTAATATGAAGGTGTGTGCATATATGCATTTCTTCGAGATGCTTCCTGAAGTTCTAAGCTAGAGGTTTTTTTTTTTAATTTCATTTAAAGTTTTTTTTAATGTTTATTTATTTTTGAGACAGAGAGACAGAGCATGAGCTGGGGAGGGGCAGAGAGAGGCGCAGAGAGATACACAGAATATGAAGCAGGCTTCAGGCTCTGAGCTGTCAGAACAGAACTCGACATGGGGGTCAAAATCACAAACTGCGAGATCATGACCTGAGCCAAAGTTGGACGCTTAACCAGCTAAGCCACCCAGGCGCCCCACTTAAGCTAAAGTCTTGAACAAGCAAAGGCAATAAATATTATCAGGGGAAATTCACAAAAATGATAACTGGCATTTATGTATGTTACTCTTTATAAATCATTCTCGTAAATATTCACACAGTTTGGCCCTCAGGGCTGAGCAACTATTTATCTTGGACTCCTAGACCCTTCTCCTTGACTGCTGCTTTGTGTCCTGATTTTCTGACTCCTTGTGCCATTTCTGGAGTTGGAAGAAATACTATACCACATGATATAAAATCTGGCTTCCCATAGAGTGCCAAAGAGCCAGAAGATGTCGCCTGGAAATGCATAAAAACATTGACTATCAGGAAATCTGAAAAAAGGGCCTGTGTGCAGACAAACTTCCTTTCGTTCCTCCCTTCTGTAGACTGCTCAACAGCATGGCTCCCCCTCCCTCTCATGGACTGCCCCAGGCAAACTTCCCCTGTGTAGTTTTTTCAGGGACTTCAGGGGGCCTAATGGCAAGCACCTCCTGGGTGGTAAACAGTGTCTCTATTAAATCTCTGTGGTGCTGTGACCAGCTGGTGACATTGCACCTTGAGTTACATCATAAATGTGCCCACCTCAGAAAACATGAATAGACACTTCTCTAAAGAAGACATCCTGATGGCCAACAGGCACATGAAAAGATGCTCAACATCGCTCCTCATCAGGAAATACAAATCAAAACCATACTCAGGTATCACCTCACGCCAGTCAGAGTGGCCAAAATGAACAAATCGGGAGACTATAGATGCTGGCGAGGATGTGGAGAAACGGGAACCCTCTTGCACTGTTGGTGGGAATGCAAACTGGTGCAGCCACTCTGGAAAACAGTGTGGAGGTTCTTCAAAAAATTAAAAATAGACCTACCCTATGTCCCAGCAGTAGCACTGCTAGGAATTTACCCAAGGGATATAGGAGTACTGATGCATAGGGGCACTTGTACCCCAATGTTTATAGCAGCACTCTCAACAATAGCCAAATTGTGGAAAAAAGCCTAAATGTCCATCAACTGATGAATGGATAAAGAAATTGTGGTTTATATACACAATGGAGTACTACATGGCAATGAGAAAGAAGGAAATATGGCCCTTTGTAGCAACGTGGAGTGTAGCAACTGGAGAGTGTGATGCTAAGTGAAACAAGCCATACAGAGAAAGACAGATACCATATGTTTTCACTCTTATGTGGATCCTGAGAAACTTAACTGAAACCCATGGGGGAGGGGAAGGAAAAGAAAAAAGAGGTTAGAGTGGGAGAGAGCCAAAGCATAAGAGACTCTTAAAAACTGAGAACAAAACTGAGGGTTGATGGGGGGTGGGAGGGAGGGGAGGTGGGTGATGGGTATTGAGGAGGGCACCTTTTGGGATGAGCACTGGGTGTTGTATGGAAACCAATTTGACAATAAATTTCATATATTAAAAAAAATAAAATAAAAATAAATGTGCCCACCTCACTTCCCTTTTCTTCATGAACACTGCCCCAGAATCCTATTTGCAAAATACAGTATCCACAGTTATTACTTATTCACCTCAGTGTTTCTTGGGAACCTGAGTTAAAATGACTGTCAGTGAGTTAATAATCTTAGATTTGGTGGATCTTAGAAGAAGCCAAGTGATAATGGGGATGTGAGAGTCCTTAATATTTTGACTTTTGTAATTCATTATTTTATGTGTAGTGAATCCTTAAATAATCATCTCCCCTTGTTCTTGAAGATTTTCAACCCTGGTCCGTCTTTACTTTCTCCGTTAATAATCCTCCAATAATATTTTGAGTGTTTAATATCCATAAAAATACTCTTTCTTGGGGCGCCTGGGTGGCTCAGTCGGTTAAGCGTCCGACTTCGGCTCAGGTCACGATCTCGCGGTCCGCGAGTTCGAGCCCCACGTCCGGCTCTGGGCTGATGGCTCAGAGCCTGGAGCCTGCTTCTGATTCTATGTCTCCCTCTCTCTCTGCCCCTCCCCCGTTCATGCTCTGTCTCTCTCTGTCTCAAAAATAAATTTAAAAAAAACATTAAAAAAAATTTAAAAAAAATACTCTTTCTAAAAACCTAGCTTTGAAGCCCTTGACCTTTATGCCAATGATTGTGTTATCTGTCTGCACCCATTCCTTCCCTCCGTCACATCATAGCATACACTTGTGTAATTGCAAATGTCATCTCCTCTACAGTCTCAGTTTGAAATGTTTTAGACAATGAGCTACATACTCTCAGCTTCATTCATTTCACTTCAACAATCTTTCAGTTTCCTCTGTACCTGTAATCTATTGGTTCTCCCGATTTCTCACTGTTCCCCACCATTCTCAATCTGTAGTCCTCACTCCCTGCTTACATGCCACGATTGACCCTTATTGTCACCTTCTTACATTCAGCATCGCTCCCATCTCTGGGTTGCCCTCCATATGCAACCTTGGTACCATTCTTGGTCACATCCAAATATCGGCCTTCTCCCTACACACCTGCACATGACTGGGGAGAATGTGCCATCACGCTAATTAGAATGACTCTAGGCCATGACCGTTCACCACAGTGGGCTCTTGAGGATGGACTTGTGACCCTTTCCCTCATACTGTCATTCTCCTGTGCTCATAGATGACTATCTCCTTGATATATATTCTCCTATTTGTACCCATCCTGCTATCTCATGATCCCTGCCACCTCTGTTTTAAATTCTCTGCTTTTTCACCAACAGCAAGAAACAATATTGATTTTTCCCTAATTCCTTTTTCATCATTTTTCCCTTCTGTCAAAACAAACGTTGCTCCAGACAAAGTTAGGCAAGGAAGAGTTTTTTCAAGACTATTGCAGTAGGGGAGAGAGACCAGAACTCAGCCAGAGCTCAACTCCACTGAAACTAAAGGTAGAAAGTTTTTTTTTCTATTTTATTGTATTAGTACCCAATAAACTGTATGTATAATTAATGTATACAACCTGATGAGTTTGGAGGCTAATATATCCCTGCTGTTGACTTTTTCCCTGCCAAATCCATCTGTTGAACCTAACCCTCAGTGTAATGGTATTTGAAGCTGGAGCATTTGGGAGGTGATGAGGTCTTGAGGGTAGAGTCCCCGTGAGTGGGATTAGTGCGCTTATCACAGAGACCCCTAGAGAGTTCCCTTGCACCTTCTGCCATGTGAACCACAGTTGAAGCATGGAGCAGGTCCTCACCAGTCGCTGCATCTGCTGGAACCTTGATTGTGGATTTTATAGCTTTCCGAACTGCGAAAAATAATGTTTAAGCCACCCAGTTAATGGTAATTGGTTAAAGACCCTGAATTAAGACAACACCCATGAAACCATCACCCCTATCCATGCCATAAACCTATTCATAACCTCCGAAGTTTCCATTCATTCTTTTACTTGTTATTATTTTCTGAGGAGGGTTTTTAAGAGCTAGTGTTAGGAGATCATACATTAAGTTTACTTATTGGCTTTATTTGATGGAAAAGTCAACTTTGTTCATGACCAGAGGTAGTTTTGAAGCTTGGAGCAGGTGGACACTGAGGTTAGGCTTCCACAGAAACTGGGAGACAGAGGTACTATGTTCCTTAATGATTACATTTCAAAAGATGGCCCCTAGGTCCTTGAGAAATATATTATTGGGTTGTAAATCTGACGAGTCTTTTAAAAAGATTTACATAAATCTCAAGGGAGCAGAAGGCAGGTAAACAATTTATAGTTACAGGTTTTCTAAAGTAAATGCTTGAAGCAAAGGGAGGTCCAGTCATAAAACCAGGAAGAAACCTGTCTAAAGGATAACTCGTGATGAGGGGAATAATAAGGCCATCCTGCTCAGTTCTTGATGGAGTGCTTCACTTAGGCATACAAACACACTGTTATTTCTACCATCGTAAAACAAAACCCAAAAACGAAACAATAGTTTCCCTCTAGGGTCTACATCCTTCTCTGTGTTCTGTGCCATTTCTCTACTGCCCTTAGAGGAAAACTACTTGGAAAGTTAATATATTCTTTCTGGTTCTAATTTCTCTCCTCTTATTGTCTCCCGAATCTAAATCAACATCTCCTCCTTCTCCTTTAGTTAAATTGATCTTGTAAAGATCATCAATCTAAGAGAACTATGCAACTTATCGTTTAAATCCTGACACTTTAAAGGGTTCTAAAGTCATTGCCTGGCTTTAATAGATCTTCTACAAGCTCAGACCAGGTCTATGCTAGCAAACTGGTATGTGTGTTGAGCCTGAAAATCATTTCAACGTGACTAAATGCAGTAGTCAATTGTTAGCCCTCATCTTAATTGACCTAATAGCAGAGTTCAACCCATTTATTTATTTATTTATTTATTTATTTATTTATTTATTTTTATTTATTTATTTGTTTGTTTTTTGTAAAACAGGTTTCACAGTTGGTTTCTAAGATGCTCACATTGTCTGGGACATCATCCTCCTTTCCTGGACTGTCTCATCCGCCTCTGTCTCCTTTGCTATTTTTTCCTTATCTCTTTATTCTCTAAAGTGACATTGACCAAGATAAATTTTTACAGTAATGGGAATGATCCGTGTGCTGCCCCATTTAGTAGCCACTAGCCACACATGGCTAGTAAGCAGTTGAAATGTGGCCAGCGTGCCTGAGGAACTGAATATTTCATTGGACACTGGCACAATAGCACATTGGACAGGGAGGCTCTAAGTGATGGGGTGCTCCAGGGCTGCCGCTGGAGTCTCCTCTCTCTTCACTACCTAGGTCTTCCTCTCTTAGGACTTGAAACATCATCTGCACACTTCTGACCATCACTTTTAAAAAAATCAGCCATAATTTCCCGTCATATATATATGCATATATGTTATATGTATGTTATACATATGTTATACATGTTTATATATGTTATATATGTATGTTATACATACATATATATGTTATACATACGTGATAACATGTTATACATATGTATATATATGTGTGTGTGTATACATACATATATATATATATATATATATATATATATATATATATATGTTATCTCTACTTGGAAGTCCAACAAAACTCTTAAACTTGACATGCCCCAAATTGTGGCCTCCCTTCCCCACCCCAGTGTACCCCTTTCTCATCCATTCTTATTAAAAAAGTGGTAACTCAGTCCTGCTTGATATGCAAAGGAAAAGCCGTGGGGTCATCTTGGACATAATGTTGCTTTCATACCTGTATCCACACATCAGGAATCCTGTGGACTCTATTTTCTTTTTTACCTCCTCACAATAGATTCTGCCACAACAGTAGTTCAAGCCATTATCAACACTTGCCGTCTATCCCCCATATTTCCTAGTTGAATTTCCTGCTTCTCCTCTTGGACCGATCAGATCATCCCCCCAAATGGCAGCCAGTGAGTTCTTTTCATACCACACATCAGTTAACGTCACTCCTCCACTCAAGTCCCCCAATGGCTTTTTTCCTTGGTCCACAGTCCAGCTCTTAGTTTGATTTGGCACTTTCAGTGGGACCTCCCCTGGTCATTCTGTTCAAAATCGTAAGCTGTCTCCCTCCCCTCTCTGCTTTATCTCTGTACTTAGCGGTACTTTCTATGTAGGTGCTCTTTACAATCTGTCTCACTGACCTGAACATTAGCATCATGAGAACAGGCTCTGTTGGTCTGTTACATTCACTGGTGCATCCTGTGCACAGGTATTGAATGTACCAGTGAACTTATTTTTACCCTCAAGGGAGATAGGGGTAGCTTGAATACATTAACTTAAATGAATGATTGCTTTCCACACTTTTTGTCAACTTTACCTACATTCATATGGTCAGTAATATTGTTAGTTTGATGTCCTGGGCCCATGTAACTGAAAAAAGAAAGAGAGAGAGGGAAAGAAAGAAAGAAAGAAAGAAAGAAAGAAAGAAAGAAAGAAAGAAAGAAAGAAAAGAAAAGAAAAGAAAAGAAAGAAAGGGGGAAGGAAGGAAGGAAGGAAGGAAGGAAGGAAGGAAGGAAGGAAGGAAGAAAAAGGAAAGGAAGGAGAGAAGGAAGGAAGAGTCCCCTTTGTTAAATGTTTTCTGGAAAATGTTTACCTTTCTCTGTTTACCAAAGAGGCAGGTGGATCAGGGCAACAGAAAGTCCACTGGCACAGGGACAAAGATACTTGGTTTCATTTGGTTCTCACTCTGACCACTTTGCTTTACAGGCAATGAATTATTGAACATCGTCCAAAGTATTGAACTTTGCTTTACAGGCAATGAATTATTGAACATCGTTGAACAAGTTCAACTTCATCACTTACAAAGTGAGGATGATAATCCTTATCCTGAAGCACTCGTAAAAGTGTTGCCAAGTTCAAATGAAAGAATGGGGTCAAAGAGCAGTCTGTACTATGTCCTATGGAACACCAATGTGAGAGTTTATTCTACAGGCCTAATTCTAGTTAGAAATCAACTATATATATATATATATATATATATATATATATATATCCAGTATATAGATAGTATATAGATAGTATATATAGATAGTATATATATATATATATATATATTCAACTATATATATATTCAACTATATATATTCAACTATATATATATTCAACTATATATATATTCAACTATATATATTCAACTATATATATATATATTCAACTATATATATATATTCAACTATATATATATATATATTCAACTATATATATATGTATATATATATATATATACATATATATATCTCCAGTTAATCTAGCTTGGATGTTTTCAGAATGGAATGTGCCTCCCCTATAGGTCTGAAAAGGGTCTTAGGAATTATATATATATATATATATATATATATATATATATATATATATATATTATAAAATTCTATTTGGAAATAAATGTGTATATATATTATACACACACACACACATATGTACATATATATTTTCACGCAATGAGGAGATAAAAGCAAGGGGAAATGTACAACGTAATTTCTAACCATCCCCTCCCTTCTGACTCTCCCTCTCCTCCTAACCTTGATTAACTCACTGCTGGAGAAACTCAAATCCAAAGGAGATGTGACATCCTCCTATAAAGAAATTCTTGAATTTTCACCTAGTTTGTTATTCCCTTGAAAAATACGCGCGTTTAATTTTAATGTTATCAAAACGTCACGAGGATCCGTGTGGCCAACTTCAAGATTCTGTGTTGGGAGGAGTTCCAAGGACGACCACGTGTGGAAGAAAGCACACACAAACGAGGATTACTGTTGAAGGGTAGGGTCACGAGTGCTGAGAGGAGACGCGCCTTTGGAAGGTTATGCGTTACATGTTGTAGGTGCAGCTGGAGCCCTTTGGGTCGTGTGATTTGTTCGTATAGTTGTTTCTTAGGTGTTCCTTGATGGAGTCGTGGCATTTGTTCGTTTCAGGGATGCCACAATTCCATGGTGGAGGAACCTGAGATTGGCCTCCTAACATCTGTGTCTGAAATCGGGCGGGGCTACCTGCTGGCCGTCTCAGGGTCCCAGTTCCTCCCAGGTTAGAGAAAGACAACGCCAGAGTCTGCTTTACCGAGTTGTAGTGAGGATCAAATTGCGTAAGTGCAAATTGGAGCCAAATTGGAGCCATGCCCCTGGGGTCAAACCCTGGCTCGCCATTTGCTGTGAGTGCGGAATCGGCCAGGACACAGGAACTCTGTTCCTCCGATGGAACCGCCCCCAAAAAGTCTGTTACGGGAGCTACATAAGCTCATGCGTGCAACGCACTCAGAGTAGAGCCTGGCACATACAGTAAGGACTAGGCAACTGTTGCCTATCGTTGTTACTGACGCTGACGAGACTATTAGGTGGTATAGAAGTTGGTTTTAAACCAATCCACTCACTCTTTAGAAATCCATGTAAAAATCATTTACCTTATGAATTTAAAGAAAATCATACAGCTTTTATTTCAATATTTTAGTCACAGATCTGACATTCTCTACTGTGCTACAGAGGTAGTTTTCTTTTTTTTTAATTTTTTTTAATGTTTATTTATTTTTGAGACAGAGAGAGATAGAGCATGAATGGGGGAGGGGCAGAGAGAGAGGGAGACACAGAATTGGAAGCAGGCTCCAGGCTCTGAGCCATCAGCCCAGAGCCTGACACGGGGCTCGAACTCACGAACGGTGAGATCGTGACCCGAGCTGAAGTCGGACGCTCAACCTACTGAGCCACCCAGGCGCCCGCAGAGGTAGTTTTCAATCTTATCACATTATCCTCTACAGAGAGCACACGGTCAGTACTTACTATGTGCTTGGCACAGTCCTGTTTGAAACACTGGTTTCCAGTACCATTAAATGAGCCATTTTCAATGAGCAGCAGAATTTTGTGATGTCGAATGAGTAAAATTTATGTTATAAGCTGTGAGAATTAATAGCCAATGGTGGGTAGGATAATCATCCCTGATATTTTAATTTTCTTAGGTGCAAAGTGACTGGAAAGCCCCATTTCCATAACCACAGGTAATGGGGTCTAGGTGCTGTCACAGGAACAAAACTCAGGGAAGCAAAGTGGTTTTTTTTTGTGTGTGTGTGTTTTTTTTTTTTGTTTTTAATATGTCAGCATTCACAAGTTCTAGAAAGTACAGTGCGTGCTGTCACTGACAGCAGGAATGTATTCGGTGGGTCTCATGCCTTCCAAGCCTCATGGACACCATGGTGTGCTGTCACACGGTCAGGTGGCTGGGTGGTTGTTGGCTGGGACACGTCTACACCTGTCCCCACCTGTCTGGTGGACGGGGGATGACCTTGGGGAAGGGTTAACTTTACAACGAAAGGGTATCTCACTCTCATTTGTCAGCTCCGTTCACGTCCTCTTTGTCCTGCAAGTAAAACAACAAAGCTAGTTCTAGAGGTGGTATTAAATAATCTCCACCCTCCCCCTTTTATTTCTTTTCCACCCCACACACGGTTCTTCTTCTAGCCAAGACCTTCCTGTGACCCTTTTCAGACCTATAGGGGAGGCACGTTCCATTCTGAAAACACCATGGGATCCCAGCTAGATTAATTGGGCAGATCTACTCTCATCCTGCCTCTGCCAATTAGTAGTCAATTAGTGACTCTGGAGAATTACAATTTCTCTGAATGTCTCCTGTAAAATAAATATATTGTCATCACCTTCTTAGTTTCTGTAGGGATTGATTGCAACAAATAACGTGGAAGTGTTATGCAAATATGGATTATCAGCCTTCATCTGCAAGTGATAATAACCCAAAGCATTTTCTCTAATGGAAAGGATTTTCACCTTTTGTGAAATCAAGTCTTTAGGCTGGAGGGAGGAGGCCCTAAAGTTGGGGAGATGGGCGTACATATCATAGGGTAGGGACACTGAAGTTTCCTTGGCACCTTTTATATCATGCATATTTGGAGAAAAAGAAACAGCCTTATGGAGAACTCACAGGTAAGTCCTAGAAGTGAATACAGTCAGAAAAACTCAGCTCAAGGACACAAGGAGAATTCATCCTAGGCACTCAGGCTTTTATTGCGTTGTGAAGTCATCTTACCCTGGACTCTTTGTACCTGGCATTTTCTATCTTGATGCACCCTCATTTAAACAGAATACCAGGTTCAGAAGTTCTCGAATGGAGAAAGAGAGAGCCAGAGTGTTGCCTGGGCATTTTCCTTCTCTTCATCGTAATTGCAGGACATCCATGTTTAGTCTAAAAGACATAAAACACCATATTGGAGCACACACAGGGTTAATGTGAGTGGTTTTCCAGGGTTTTTTGTTGCTGTTGTTATGCCTTTGTGACATAAATGAATTGCTGTTATGCTATTATGTTTGCCTTTGAATCAGAATTTCAGTACAGTAGAAGAAATTATAGTCTCCTACCATGCTCATTCACAGAACTCAGTGCAGTTGGTAGGGACATGCACAATTGTGTCCACAGCTTCAGAAATGTTATGTAACAACTAGAGAAAGGCCTGACCCCGAGCCACAGGGTACGTTCATGCTGAGCATGAGCTCTGCTCCCTGGGCCATCCCCTGCCTCAGGAGGAAGCCTTCTGTGTCTCCAGAAATTTCAACCATGTTAGAAAAGAACAGTCCTGCAGTTTTCCAGGAGTTATGTTGTTATTTTTTATTTTTTTTTTTACTGTGTTATTTCTTTTTTAGAGAGACAGAGCACAAGCAGGGCAGGGGCAGAAAGAGAGGGGGACAGAAGATCCGGAGGGAGCTTTACAATGATGGCACCAAATCCCATACAGGGCTCGAACTCATAAACTGTGAGATCATGACCCGAGCTGAAGTCAGATGCTCAACCAACTGAGCCACCCAGCTGCTCTGTTGCAGCAATTTTAAAAATGTACTTTATCTATCAGTTGAAGAGTGTTTCCAGTATGCACACCCTTCCTTTCCTGTGTACTTTTAGTGTGAGTCTAGATAGTGGTTAGGCAATCAGATAACAGTGCTTATTTTTGCTAATGTTACAGGTGACACCCGAGCTGGTGCTCAATGTTGTAAGGTATTAAAATAGGTGTCATTCCTTAATATAAAATTTCATTTTTTTAGAAGCTTTTGCATAACCTTTTTGTAGTTTAGAGGAAACCCTCAGTCTGAGGATCTCAGGGGCTGAGAAAAACCGATGACTCGTGCTTCCCACTCACTGGTATCCAGCAGACAACAAGGGCAGGTGATTAGAGAATACAGTCGAAGCAGAAGTAGACCCTTTCCTCTGAGTGTGTATGTGAACTTGGAGGAGGAGGGGAAAGCAAGTGTACAAAAAGGGTGTTTGCTAATCGACACCGGAATCAGCAGAGAATGCCAATCCCTCAGAAGTCGCGTGGGCAGCAAGGCACAGCGCAAGAGAGGGGAGCGTGAATGCAGCTGTTTGTGACAACACAGTGTTATCATGTGCTTCCCCATCGTAAAACATGGCATCATGATCTCTGATTTCAAATTTCATGTTCTCGTCTACTCAAAGAGTCATGCAATAACCCATCGACTTCTCCAAGGGTACTTAGATGGATGAGTATGCATGTGAATATGTGCCTGGGGACAGTGGGGACATTCTGGGACACGTGCTGAGCTGGCTTCTTCCTAACATGAAAAGTCATGCTTCTTGGGGCGCCTGCATGTCTCAGTCGGTCGGGTGTCCAATTTTGGCTCAGGTCATGATCTCAGGGTTCCGGAGTTCAAGGCCCTCATTGGGCTCTGTGCTGACAGCACAGGGCCCGCTTCAGATCTTCTGTCCCCTTTGCTCTCTGATCCTCCCCTGCTCACGATCTCCCTCTCAAAAATAAATAAACATTTATTTTTTTAAATTTTTTTAACGTTTATTTATTTTTGAGACAGAGAGAGACACAGCATGAACGGGGGAGGGGCAGAGAGAGAGGGAGACACAGAATCAGAAGCAGGCTTCAGGTTCTGAGCCATCAGCTTAGAGCCCAAAGCGGGGCTCGAACTCGCAGACTGCGAGATCGTGACCTGAGCTGAAGTCGGATGCTTAACCGACTGAGCCACCCAGGTGCCCCATAAATAAACATTTAAAAAGAGAGAGAGTTAGGCTTCTTGCCCTCTAGAAGCCCTGATGGCTAAACAAAACTTATATGTCAGACTCAGTTGTCTCAAATTACTTAAGAGAATGTGATAGGACCACAGATGAGAAGGTGTTCAAGTTTGCTTTGAAGTGTTAGAGATGGCCACTCCAGGAAGGTGACTTCTGTGTCCTCAGGACTTCTTATGGGCCACTGGTCTGGGGGCTTGGGGGAGGGGAGTGCATCGGATAACAGCTCCTGTGAAACTTTGGTGTTATGAATGAAAAGGAAGTCCATTTGATTCTAGTTTTATAACTTTACAAGAGCAAGCATTGTTTTTTTGTTTGTTTGTTTGTTTTAGTCTTTGTAGTTGTTCTTTGAGCCTAATTCTTGTAATGATGGAGGTAGTTGCTAACTTTCCCCCTCTGCTGTCCTTCTCCGTCAGCGTAAATACAGATTCCGCACATAGGCTGTAGGTCTTATTTTCCCTGCTGTAACACGGATTTCTCCTATTGCGATATATATTTCGGTTTCACTCACTGATTTTGTGATCATGTTTTTCTTGATTCTTGCACTTCAAGCAAAAGAAAATAATGAAACGTAGAGGGGTGCCTGGGTGGCTCAGTCGGTTAAGCGTCCGACTTCAGCTCAGGTCATGATATTTTGGTTTGTGAGTTCAAGCCCCGCTTCGGGCTCTGTGCTGACAGCTCAGAGCGTGGAGTCTGCTTCAGATTCTGTATTTCCTTCTCTCTCTGCCCCTCCCCTGCTCATGCTGTGTCTCTCTCTGTCTCAAAAATGAATAAAACATTTAAAAAATTGAAAAATATAATGAAACGTAGAGTTTATAAATTTCCTGTTTATATTTTTTCCTTTCTTTTAAGTTTATTTATTTTGAGAGAGAGAGAGAGAGAGAGCAAGAGAGAGGGAATCCCAAGCAGGCTCCACACGGTCAGCACAGAGCCCAGTGTGAGGCTCCATATCATGAACCGTGAGATCATAACCTGGGTCAAAATCAAGAGATGGACACTTAACTGACTGAGCCACCCAGGTGCCCCTAATCTATATATTTTTTAAATAGAGACATTTTCTGTGAAAAATTTAACTGTAAAGAATGCCTTTACATCTTGTATTCTTTCTGTCTCTATGTTCCCTTCTCTTCCCCTCCCTCCTCTTCTGTTCATCTCTTTCCCCTCTTCCCTGTCTTCCCTGTCCTATCTTTTCCTAAACAATTCAGTCAGAAACCATCAGATAGGACAGAGCAAGGGACGTGTTCCTTTCATAGGAAAGACATACAGAAATACGAGGGGTTGATGGACGAGAGTCTGTGATCTCAAGAAGGAAAAAAAAAGTAGCTGATTAAGTAGATTGAACCAGATGAAATGGCTGCACACTTTGCCCCTAAAAAGTGCTACGGTACTAACGGAAATACATAAACAATCAAAGAAGAGCGATGAATCGGGGGAGAAGATCTTCATGTCAAGATATGGGCCTATGTCCAGCAGCTCACCAGCCTAGGAAAGTCCGAGAGGGCTTCCCTGCAGAAGCAGTTCTAAGCTAAGCAAGCACATGTGACTCTCTGCTGGTGACAACTGAGCAGACAGCGGCTGGGCGATGCGGTGGGCATGAGCAAACCAACTTCACAGGTTCCAAGGCTGTAAACACAGTGGACAGTTGAACTTAGAATGTCGGGGGAGGTGTATGACGGCTGCAGGAAACCGAGTGAGGAGGAGAGCAGCACGGAATGAGGCTGCAGGGGGGTCACCAGCTAGATCTTGCCAATTAAGAACTTGCACATTAAGGAAATTGGGCTTCATTAAAAGATAATTTGAGAAGCCTATTATTCTTTAGTCTTTAGTTTAACTGTGATGCCTCCAGCTCCTGTATAGTTGAAAGCTCTTTTCTCTTTAGCCACATTTTTATCTTGGCCACCAGAGCCGTAGGATCCCTTCCTCCTCGATAGGAAAGTTCATGAGTGTTCCCCTAGTTCCTCTTCTCTACAGAATGCTGAAAACTTTGGTTTATGAACTTTTATGGCTGTAATTTTCATCTCTGTGTCTATGTGTCTATAAATGGCATCACAACCGATCAGGTACACCAATCCACTTTTATTCCATAATGCATGTCTTCTTCTAGCACACTATATAATTTACTTATTTAATATGTCCTATGTTTATTTCGCCAAGTCAAATGCAAAATCTGTAATTCCCCCATCCCCCCCCTCCACACACACAAATTATGTTTGAGAGCTTACAAATTCGTCTGGTATACGGTAATTAGGTTCTCAACAAATTTCGAATGAGTGAATGGATGCCAAAGGACACCTGCATATGGCTCTGTTTCAGCCTTCTGTTTTGATCTCCATCATAAATATCCAACTATTTACTAGATATTACCATTCCAGGATGAAATTCTCCATGTCTAAAGCCCCATCCTTTTTATACCTACTTTTCTTCTACTGTGCAATATCTTAGTAAGTACCACTACCATTTGCTGAGTTGTTCAGTGTATCTGGTATAGCATCTTGACTCTGTTCTATTTCTGGCTGATAACATCTAATCCTATCCTTCTCATTCTCTCTCTCTCTCTCTCATACCTCTCATGTCTACACTCCCATGTTCATTCCACCACTACCTACACCATTTTGGTCAAGATGATAAAAAGCTTCAATGCCAAGTAATCTCATTGTACACCCCATCCAAGGCTATTTTTTACATGCAGAGTTGAATAGAGTATTTCAGTACTGTGCCCTATAGACCTCTTACAAGTTGCAATATGGAAATCACTGTTGACTAAGGAAGAATACCTTCCACTGGGTGGTGGAGACAGAATTTAGATTATACTGGATTGAAGCACGGTATGCCAAAAGAGGTCAATAACATTTGACCATTTCAAGAACTTTTGCTCAGAAAGGGAGTAGTGAAATAGGGTGATAGATGAACAAAGAGATGAGTTCAAGCTAGGTGACTCTTTGGAAGTTTGGGAGATTAATTTGTGTATTGAGGAGGCCTAGGATACTGCTGAAGAATCAAGTACAATGAAGACTTTATTTATTGGAATAATCATCTCGGAGTTCATGTTGATTCTCAAGAACTCATTGGAGTGATGGGGATCAGAAGGGGTATTGGAGTAGTTTGGAGAGTAGGTGGCTTAGAATGTAAAACAGAATATTTAAAACTTCAGAAACTTAGCTATAAAAAGAAGGTGGTATATACTGTGGTGCATGGAAGGGTATGTTGACTCAGAGGAATGTGTGTCTGTGTGTGTGTGTGTCTTTAAGATAGGTACAGATTGTGGATTTATGATAAGCTGTAAGTACATATAAATACAGAAGACACCATCGCTAATGTAAGATTTTTTCAGAGTGCAGGAGGAAATAGTGCTCTAAATGAGAGAAGTGAAACCTGCTTTTGGTATCAGGAGACAAAAGATTGACTGCAGACAAAGGTCAGACAGAGGTGAAGACATAGGTGGGGAGGGAGGGAGGGAAGGAGGGGGTGGTAGATGACAGACTATATTGATAATGTGAGCAAAGAAGTTGACTTCAGTTTTTCACAGTAGTACTAGATAAAATTACCACTTAAGAATGATTAGGGAAACATCAAAGGTTTTTAGAGAGAAGAATAAGCAGTTTGTAAGAGTTGTGGAAAATAGAAGAAGAAATTGGTCAGGAAATGCAGATGAATTGGCACAACATTGGATGCCTGTTGGAGGTTCTTTGTTATGTATAGATGGTCCCCAGCTTATGATGGTTCAACTTACACACACACACACACACACATATATATATATATATGTACAATGTGTGCATTTACACTTTACAATGTGTGAAAGTGATACACGTTCAGTAGAAGATGTACTTTGAACTTTGAACTTTGATCTTTTCTTGGGCTAGTGATAGGGAGTAGAGACTCTCTCGGTGCTGGGCCATGGCAACCTTAGCTCCCACTACTTACTACACATATCCATTCTGTTTTTCACTTCCAGTACAGTATCCAATAAGCTATGTGAGGGGTTCAACATTTTATTATACAGTAGGCTCTGTTTTAGATGATTTTGCCCAACTCTAGGCTGTTCTGAGTGTTCTGAGGATGTTTAAAGTAGGCTAGGCTAAACTGTGATAGTTGCTAGGTTAAATGTATTGAATGTGTTTGTGGCTTGCAATATTTTAAACCTAACTGTCTTAGACATTCCGTATCACCTCCTATAAAATGAGAGCGTTTGATTACATGATCTCTGTGATCCTTTACATTTCTAAAATTAACTTGAGGATTTGCATTTAAACTAGAGAGACTTCCAACCTCAAAGTAATTCAGCTCAGTTCATCAAATACAAGACATTTTTATTTTGTAACAGCTTTGACATGAACACATTAGCCAGGGGTTATGGCATACTTACGGCGATATGTACCTGTTCGGATGTGAAGGTCATTGGCAAGCCTCTATTGCTCTATATTATTGCTGTCATCACCCATCATGAGCGCCGGAAGCCAACATATAAAGATTCAGTGTATGCACATGTACATACCACTCTAGATAGTAAGTGGAATTAAAATCTATAGCTAAGTGGTATGTGATTTTTACATGCTTGCTATCTACTGGCTTTTTATTTATTTACTTTTTAAATATTTTTTTAAGTTTATGTATTTTGAGAGAGACAGAGAGAGAGAGAGCATAAGCAGGGGAGGGGCAGAGAGAGAGAGGGAGACAGAGGATCCAAAGTGGGTTCTGTGATGACAGCACAGAGCGCGATGCAGGGCTTGAACTCACGAACGGTGAGATCATGACTTGAGCAGAAGTCAGACACTTAACCAACTGAGCCACCCAGGCATCCCCTGGCTTTTTATTTCATTTATTTTTGTATCATTCACATTTTCTTTTAACCTATGGCTATCTGGTTATCCTTGTTTTCTTCTCTTCCCTCCTTACATACTCTTTTACATTATTTAGTCATATTTCATTTAGAGATTTGTTGGGAAGATAAGACTGTGCCCTTTCTCCTCCCTTCAGGCCTTAACTAGTGGCTATAAAGAATTTAACAAATTTGGAGGTCTTCACTGAGTAACCAATATATCAGTCATTGAAGACTAATGCAGTATAATTTTGGTGAGTCCTGCCCTGTGGGACAGTATTTAACCAGATACTTCTTCACACAGTGATGGTGGTGGGGACCATTGAATCTAATGGCAGGTAGTATATCAACCCGAAAAAATATTTCTTGTTGAAAAATAAATATGAATGATAATTTTCTTGAAAACAGGTCTGTCCTTATGAGATACTGATAAGTAAAAAGTTTCTGCTGGCAATCGATGTCTTTTCTTAATGTTTATTTATTTTTGAGAGAGAGAGAGACAGAGACAGAGCATGAGCAGGAGAGAGGCAGAGAGAGAGAGAGAGAGGAGGAGATACAAAATCCTAAGCAGGCTCCAGGCTCTGAGCTGTCAACACAGCCCGATGTGGGGTTCGAACCCATGAACCATGAGATCATGCCCTGAGCTGAAGTCGGCTGCTTTACCGACTGAGCCACCCAGGTGTCCCTGATCGATGTCTTATTCAGCCCAGGGCGTGGGGTTCATTTCTTCTTTAACTTTCTGTGCACATGGACAGTTGTGGGCATTTCCGTCCATGTGTCTGAGCCTTTGGGTGCTACTCCCACCCTGTTGGGTAGCCCCAACAGGGGACATTACCTGAGGGGAAGGACCACAGAGCTGCCGCTCACCAATCCTCAGAGTGCATTTGGCTGTTTCTGGAGTACCGAGACAATAACTCAGTGGCTGTGTTTCCGAGATCTAAATCTCAAAACAACCCGCACAGCCCTTCCAGAGCCTCCCAGAAAGATTTGCTGCCCTGATGCCAGCGTTCAGCCCGTGCAATTTGGAATAGTTTGTATGTGCAGCCCTGCTAATCGGAGCTTATCATGGAAACGCCATGGCAGCCTTCACAATAGACAGGCCATTAGCACCACTGTAATTCTCCAGCTTCTGCAGAGCCTGGCCATATTTTATCAAGTTGTCCAGTAAATCCTCCCACAACAGTGAGGCTGTCAGGCCAGGAGGAAGCCGTTCTGTGAGAAGCTATAAAACCGTATGAAGAAGTAGTTGTAAGTGGTCTGAGTGTATAAATTATATATGCTGGTAATTAAATTAAAAATCACAGAAAGAGAGGATTTGCCTCGGTGTTTCCAATGATGGCGAATCTTAACTGAATGTTTTGGAAAACGTTTCCAGCATATTGGATTTTCACGAATCGAATACTTCTTATTTTGTGAATCTTGGGTGACACAAAGTTTTATTTCTCTGTGCAGAAGATAATACAAAAAGGTAAAAATGAATCACACTGAAACATAATTTATAGAAACAAATCTGTATTAAATATTATGATGGATTACAAAGCAACCCCTGATGGATAGGAAAGCAGTGTGTGCTGTGAGTTTTGTTTTACAGTAGTTATAAGACCTTTTTTTAAAAACTTTTAATTTATTTTTGAAAGAGAGAGAGACAGAGTGCAAGAGGAGGAAGAGGGAAGGGCAGAGAGAGAGGGAGACACAGAATCTGAACCACGCTCCAGGCTCGAAGCTGTCAGCACAGAGCCCGACATGGGGCTTAAACTCACAGACTGTGAGATCCTGACCTGAGCCAAAGTCAGGCGCTCAACCCACTGAGCCACCCAGGCACCCTAGTTATACAGGCACCCTAGTTATAAGAGCTTTTATTTTTTTAATGTTTTTATTTATTTTTGAAGGAGAGAGAGACACACAGCATGAGTGGGGGGAGGAGCAGAGAGAGAGGGAGACATAGAATTTGAAGCAGGCTCCAGGCTCTAAGCTGTCAGCACAGAGCCTGATGCAGGGCTCAAACTCACGAACCGTGAGATCATGACCTGAGCCAAATTTGGACGCTTAACCCACTGAGCCACCCAGGCGCCCTGTTGGAAGACTTTTTAAAAGGTCCTTATAAAACCCCTCCAGTTCTTGGTCCTTAAAGAAAAAAAACTCAGGCATGTTTCCATGCAGCCTAAATCTATTAAAAGAGTTATAGAAGTTGGTACCAAAATTATGCCATTAATTTCAGAATCAGGACAGATAGGATACAATTAAAATTCTGTTATGAACTAGCTGAGTGACCTTAAACACTGCATTTCACCTCTGAAGAAACTAAATTAACAGATCTTTATTTCACACTTTTTTTTTCTGAAACATTTTCAAAATGAAAAAGGGGGGCATTCACCTAAAATCTCACTCTTTTGTTTCTATATCTGTTCTGTTCTTGTAGCTCACTGATAGAGACAAAATAACATTATGTTTGTTTGTTTTTAACCTGGATTAACATACACTTCAGAGTCAGGGAGCTTGAATGGGTTTGAGTGACATATAATTGAAACATGTAATCAACCAAACTTGCAGTTTTATTAAGGTATACATTTAAAGCCCTCCATGTGGGAATGCCTGGCTGGCTCAGTCGGTGAAGCATGAGACCTTTGATCTTGAGGTTGTGAGTTTAAGCCCATGCTGGGTGTAGAGTTTACTTAAAAATAATTAAATAAAATGTTTAAAAAGTTAAGTTCTATATGTGGTTTGCAGTATATATTCTTCATTATTGCAACACTTACTAATGATAAAAGATAGCATCCCTTCAGTTCTTACAATATGGTTTTGGATGCATTATCTCAATTTAATCATTGAAATAACTATGTAATGTAGATCTCTGTTATTATACTCATTTGCCCCCAAAAGTACTGGGACTTAGAGTACACATTTGCAAATCTTAAAAAGTTATTAAGTAAGTAAAAACAAATTGAAAGAATCATCCTGGAATCAGAACACCCAGCATTTGTTTAGTGATACCTAAATCTGAGATCTACAGTAATGTATATGTACACATACATACACACACTCACATATATACATATATATATATATATTTAATATATATACATATATTATAATCTAGATAGAGCTATATAAAATGATATGTTTATATTATATTACTATATATATTATATATTATAGTCTGCATTGAGCTGATTTATATTATATTATATTATATTATATTATATTATATTATATTTATTATATTATGTTAATTAATTATGTTCATTAATTATGTTAATTATATTATATTATATTATATTATATTATATTATATTATATTATGGATAGGCCTATATAAAGTGGCAAGGCATCAATCTAAAAGCTTCAAAATAGGGAATACACACACACATCATATATATACACACACATTATACATATACACATACATTTATGTGTGTATATATGTATCTATCTATATCTATATCATCTATATCTATGTCATCTATATCTATATCTATATCTATATTTATATATAGTTTGTTTGTTTGTTTGCTTGTTTGCCAGGACATGGAGTCCTGGATTTTATTTTGGAAAGTATTAGTGCTTTCTTAAGTTCCTATTATGCATTGCATGAAATAAAAGAGAAAATAACAATTCTCCCAGCAGAGGCTGAGTTGAGTTCTAAGTTATGTAAAATGGATTTGGCAACACTTTCCTGGATGAGATGAGAAATGAATTTACCCACAAAGGAACAGTTGTTGGAGGCCCATGTCACAGTGTTGGGTAGAAGGCATAGTGGGTGAGGAAACTGAACAGAATAGCCCAGAAACAGTGGCAGTTGTAGGAAGTGGGGCAGGGGAATGAGAAGTGTTCCTGCAACAATCATCAGAAAGAGGGGGAAGGGTGTAGAGGGGGATGAGCTCTCCCAGGTGCTGAAAGTAACTGCACTGAGGGAAAGAAGAGGAATGTGCTTCTGGGGGCAGATATTTCCACTTCTCTCCTAATATTTATGTTCTATCCAGAAGCCTTTGCAGTGTTATAGGAAGTACTAACACCAAGAGCTTCTCCCTCTGAGGTCCAAATTTAGCCCTGGCATTTTTACATACCCTGGTTACTGCTCCAGGAGCATTTGGGTTACTTTTAAATAGATGAGTAATTTTTTTTTAACGTTTATTTATTTTTGAGACAGAGAGAGACAGAGCATGAACGGGGGAGGGTCAGAGAGAGGGAGACACAGAATCTGAAACAGGCTCCAGGCTCTGAGCTGTCAGCACAGAGCCCGACGCGGGGCTTGAACTCACGGACCGCGAGATCATGACCTGAGCCGAAGTCGGCCGCCCAACCAACTGAGCCACCCAGGCGCCCCAGTAATTTTTTTAAAGTACAAATAGTCTATGCATGTAGCATTTGGCATGGTGCAGTTGAAAATGGATTTGAATCCTGGGAGTTGGCTCCAGCTAACCGCTGGATTGCAAAGATGAATAAATTGGTAGGAGTGTTTCTACTTTTTAAATTGTGAATCGTGGGAAATGTTTGCCTGTTAATTTTTCCTACTTTTAAAAAAAGCGTTCATAGTATTGTGTTTGCCTTTTATGATGGAATATGTATGACAGGAAAGTACTGGAAAGAGCATCAGTAATAGGTCAAAAAAAAAAGATCCCAAAACTTCCTTCTACTGGCTCTCATTGTTGAGAAGACATTGCATTTTTTTTTTTATATCTTTTACATTCAACCTTCTCTTCTGCAATGAGAACAAAACCAGAATAGCATGGTGGCATTGCATGAGGAAAAAAGTCTCAAAGTGCATTCGGTTACCACTGTATAAAAACCCAGTAACATTTTCTCTCGTGTCAGTCCCATTTTTTTTTTTTAAATGGCATTGCTTTGGTTAACTTTTGATTGAGAAGCAAAATGGTCAATTCATCTATTAAAAATAGAGTTTTATGTTCAAAGTACTATTTGACTGATAAAAGATGATAAAACTCCAGAAAACATTTAATCACACTTGAAAATTGCAGTATCAGTTTTAAGCAAACGAAGCCTGACGTCCTCCACTTCATCAGAGAATTAAGAATTATTTAGAATTTTTGTAGACTGCACTTAGATGTCCACATCAAAGAAAAGCAGCATCTTATGAAGACTGTGTGCCCATTTCATTTCTATGAGGAAGCTTGAATATCACTCAGGTTGCTTAAAAGATGTTTTCTTTAGCGTTCTGGTAACTGTCACACTTCGTGTAACTGGAACTAACTCTTGGAGTGACATGACAGCTAAAGTGTGGAATTAATCAACAGGTGAGGAGGGTTACAGTTGCAGAAAATGTGAATGGCTTGAGGATTTCTTGATAGTTTTTAAACTTTTTTCCATTTGCTAAATGACCTTCAGATCAGGCCTCTGTGTGTTTTTACCGTACTTTATTAAATTAACCTATTAATTTCCTCAGATGGGTATTACAAGAAATACTAATTTCTAAAAAGGAGACATTAATTTTCTGGTTATTTGTCATCTAGTTAGTCTGGTCTTTAATGTTAAACAGCATTATTATTGCTAAATTGTTTCTTTGCTTCAACAAATATTGGGGACCCATGCAATGCCTAATATTCTATGATTCATCATGAATGGTTCAACTTGTCTCTTGGTGGTTGTAGCCAAATCCACTAAGTCGCCTTCAAATCTACTGAGAATCACGAACCTGACACAATAGGAATACATTGTGTGCATTCAAGAAAAGCCTATTTCTTTTTGGTGGGTCCCCCTTATCTAAGATGGCTTAAATATACTAAAACTATACTATTCTAGATTTTCTGCCTTCTTGGTCAAGGCAAGGAACCTTATGCAAGGGCCATGCTCTGTCAGTTATTTGTAGTTCATGCTATTACAGGGAATGATTGGACTTCAAAGTCTGGTCTGAATCCTAATCCCAGCTTTGCTGCCTTGTTATGTTTTTGAGTTTGGATAAGTGACATGTATCTGTTTCTCATGTGGAAGAAAAAAAATAATAATAATACCTAATTAGAGCTTAATTACAATGAAACTATATATAAATAAGGTAACATACATGAAGTATCAAATCATGAGGCATACAGAAAAAAGGGGAAAAAACTACATTTTATCACCAGTTATGTCTCTTTGTCCTTCAGAACTTTTTATTTTAGGGGCACCAGGGTGACTCAATTGGTTAAGCATCTGGCTCTTGATGTTAGCTCAGATCATGATCTCGTGCATCATGGGATCGAGCCCCTTGTCAGTGCAGAGCCCACTCAGGATTCCTTCTCTTCCTCTGTCTCTGCCCCTCCCCCTCCCATGATCATCTCTCTCCAAAAAAATAAACATTAAAAATTTTTAAATTATATTTGAGATCCTCTGCAAGTTACTGTAGGGAGTAAAACAAAATGTCGAGCTGTTTTCTGCCACATCTCTTTCCATGAATGGGGAATGCTTTAAGCTACATGAGCCAAGTTATAGGAATATGGCATGCAGATTTTTTGAAGGGAAAAACAATCACAGTGAGGAGTGAGGGATAACTTCATAAACGAGCTGGTATTTGGTCAGGGTATGGAGTAGGTTGTGGAAAAGTGGGTAGGGTTTTATCTCTGTTGAACAAAATAATTCCATTTGCTGAAATACGGAATGTGAGAATGAGGGAGTAGAGGGTAATTCACGACTGGAGAATGGAGTGCACGGAAAGGTAGGTGGAGCAAGGAAAAACGAATCGTCATGAAATGCGTCCAGTTACTCTAGGAAGGGGCATCTAGCAGAAATGGGGTCGATTCCCCAGGACTGTTTCAGCTCCAGTCTTGTGCCTGCTGTTTTCTCTGCTTGCATGCCTCTTCTTCCCATATGTCTGGCATCTGCGTGCCCTAACCCTGCATTTCTTGAAGCTTTCCTTAATGTCCCTAGCTGCAGACTTCCTTCCTTTCAGGGTCTATTTTGACATGTGTGTGCACACAGTGGGACACAACTAGGTAGTTAACAACTAAGTTGTTCACTCTCTGGAGTTGCCACCATGATAACCCTGTCTGGTAACATGACAAGCACACACTAGATTCTCAATAAATACCTGAGAACCTGGTTGTTGACTGAAGTAAAGGGTGTGTGTGTGTGTGTGTGTGTGTGTGTGTGTGTGTTGTAAATCTATCCAGCTTATTCACCTCTGACCATATCAGAGATAATGTCACTTAGGACACAGGTGGGTTAAGATTACTTCATAATTGACTCTCACCCTAAAAACAGTGCCCACTAATTATGAGAGAGCTAGAGTATACAATTTACAATTCCTTTCATTTCTAAGAATTATAAGTTTATTATATGCATAAATATGAGACGCACCTGTGCATTTTGAAAAGCAGTTGTTTTACGGTGTCTTTTTTTAATTTCACTGAGTCTTGATCATTTTTGTTTCTTTTCAGTTTAACAGTAATAGTTATTGATTTTCCTTTAATGTCAGTCCAATGAAATATTTAAGATACAACTACCAATATCCCAAAAAATGAGTGGGAATTATGATAAATTATTGGCAAAAACCTGTGTGATAGTATTTCTCTAAATAATAAAACTTATTTCAAAATTCTCATCTTCCAAATTGACTGTTAAAACTCAAGGTTAAGCCAGCCACTTAGGCAACCAACAAAACCTGATCCTGAGTGATGAAAAGAAAGAAGTTGGTAGAAAACCTATTTGTTACACTGACTTATGAAAGAATCAGTTTCTAGTTAATACTCCAAGTTCATTTAGAAATAGGCAGAGTATAGGGATGTGTCATTTATTTTCTTTAAATATGAATATTATATACATTCTTTGAATATGACATGGGTTTTTGCAGTTTGAAATAAAGGTTTAGACATCTGTTACTAGCAATATTATTTATTTGATACATTAAAAAGTTCTCCACTTTAGGAGTGCCTGGGTGGCTCAGTCGGTTAAGCATCTGACTTCAGCTCAGGTCATGATCTCGGGGTCCGTGAGTTCGAGCCCCACATCGGGCTCTGTGCTGACAGCTTAGAGCCTGGAGCCTGCTCCGGATTCTGTGTCTCCCTGTCTTTCTGCCCCTCCCCTTCCCGTGCTCTGTCACTCTCTCTCAAAAATAAACATTAATTAAAAAAAAAAAAGCTATCCACTTTAAAGCAAATAAAATGGTAAAAGTCTTTAAAAACCTTTTAAGGGCTCCATTTAACTGGAAAGAAAATAGAAAATCTTTGAGGGGAAAGAAAAAAGAACTACAAGCTAGGAAGGAATCCAGAGTGTTCAGGAACAGCTGGAGCCGCTTTCACATGGAAGCATCTACATAGGCTAAAGGTCAGGGAATTTAAGCTTATGTTCTGTTGACTTAGGTGCCTCACCAAGTTAGGAGCCCAACATGAGATCCCAGAATAAAGAGCCCAAAGAGCTGCACCCTTATGTATAAGATCAACTAATCACATGAATGAACACAGACACACATGTACAGAAAGATGTATCAGGTTATCCAATGAAGCATTTAAATAATGGCAAAACACTGAGAACACCCTAGACACCCATCAGTAGGAGCCTAGATGAATGAATGAATGAATCCACCCAGTGGAATATTATGCAGCTGTATAAAATGAATGAGGAAGCTCTTTCTTTACTACCAAAGAAGATCTCCAAGTTATAGTGAGTTAAAAAGATGGATTGCATATGGTGGAATTTGTGTAAAAAGCAACAAGTTGATAATCTTTTGGAGTATTTGCTTACATTTGCAGAAAATGTCTCCAAAAAGATGCACACAGATTGAACCTCCTGTGAGGAGGGGGTGTTGAGAGGCTGGAGGACTGGAGTGGTAGACAATTTTCCAGTGCATGTATTTCTGCATCTTGATGAACTTTGATCCATCTAAATGTGATACTCATTCAAATCCTGAATTAAAAACAAATCAAAGGCTTGACTAAGCCATCACATTCACCACAATGGGTCAACAAGGATGTCTGTGTGTCTCTGAGACAGACTGAGTGAAGGGGGAAATATTCCCTTAGGAATTTGTCACCACAGCCAACCTTCACATGACTTTGTGTTCCTCATCTGTATAACTTTTGTTTCCCGGGGAGATCTAAAGCCCAGATTTACATGCAGGTGATCTTTGTTGGTGAAGGCATGGTGGTTCAAACTAGGCTTCTTTCAATTCTTTCCTCAAATATCCCCTAAAGATAAAGTTTTAAAAAACACTAGCTCATAGTAATAACAACAAAACAAAAATAAAATATGGCGCAAGCCAAGAATCACCCAAAGGATGCACACCAGAATGCACTTACAGTGGTTTTAAGTGTTTAAACTTTAGTCATACATCTGGAATAAGTACTTTGAGAAGGTAAAGATAAGGTTGTAAAATTAACAATTGTATTTTAAGTGAATAAATAAAACTTCTAAGAGTATACAGTAGAATACCCTAAAATTAAAATATGGGGCTGGGTTAAACAGATGATTGGACACTATGAAAGAGAATGTGTGGACTGGGAAGCTATCTGGAGAAAGAGTGTCAGTGCATTAGCACTGAGAGTCAAACAGTGGAAACATATGAAAGAGAAGTAGAGTTCTGAAGGATGATGGGAACTGGTATCGTAGATATCTACCTGAATTTCCAGAAGGAGAAAGGATATAAGCAATAGTGAAAGACATTTTGGCTAAGAATTTTGAGAGTGATTAAAAATACCAATTAAATGATCTAGCAAGCCAGTGAGTACCAACATAGGTGAAGGGAAAGAAGTTCCATATGTAGGCACATAGTAGTAAATCTTAAGAATCCCAGTGGAGAAGACTGCAAGCATGAACAATGAGCAATTTCTGTAAAGAAAAACGGATAAATGGCTTTTTAGTAGTAATTATATTTTCATGAAAATTATGTGTTCAGTAATGTAATTATGTTATAATTATGTTGAAAATGATGCCTTTACTGTGCGGAGAGAAACAGTAACAACAAAACAATGACAAAAACTAATAAGAAAAGACCCAGAATAGGCAACATAATATTGAAGGAGAGCAAAGTCAGAGGACCAACACTACTTGATGTCAAGACTTACTATAAGGCTACAGTAGTCAAGACAAGCAGTTATTGGTAAAAGAACAGGCAAATAGATCAGTGAAACAGAATATATAGCCCAGAAATAGACCTCCATAAGTATAGTCCACAATGGAACAAAGTTTGTCTTCAACAAATGGTGTTGAAACAACAGTGCATCCACATGCAAAAAAAAAAAAAAAAGGAGAAAAAGGAGAAAAAGGAGAAGGAGAAGGAGAAGGAGAAGGAGAAGGAGAAGGAGAAGGAGAAGGAAGAAGGAGAAGGAGAAGGAGAAGGAGAAGGAGAAGGAGAAGGAGAAGGAAGAAGGAAGGAGGGAAGGGGAGGAGGATGAGGAGAAGAGGACAACGACCTTGAAGCTTGAAGGCTTCACATAATTTAACTCAAAATGGATCACATCATGCCATGAAAGAAATAACTAATAAGCTGGGCTTCATTAAAATTAAAGATTCCTGCTACACAAAAGACAATATCAAGAGAATGAGAAGGCAAACCACAGAATGGGAGAAAATATTTGTAAAAGATAGATCTGATAAAGGACTGCTACTCAAAATAGGCAAAGAATTCTTGAAACTCTACAATAAAAATACAACCCAGTTAAAAATGGACCAAAGACCTCACCAAAGACGACATGCAGATGGCAAATAAGCATATGAAAAAAAAAGTTGGCATCTACAAGCCAGGGATCACCAAAGATTGGTGGCAATTAACTGAAGCTTGGATGAGGCAGAGAAGACCCTGCTCTAGAGACGTCAGGTCAGAGGGATCATGGACCTGCTGGCACTCTGATTGCAGACTTCCGGCCTCCGGAACTGTTCGTGGAATACATTTCCATTGTTTTAAGCCACCCAGTTTGTGGTGTTTTGTTATGGCTGCTCTAGGAAATTAACATAGATAACAGTTCTTCCCATATTGACTTTTAGATTTAGTAAAATTCCAATTAAAACAGCAATAGTGTGTGTGTGTGTCTGTGTGTGTGTCTGTGTGTGTAACTACCCATGCTGACCTTAAAATTTACATGGTTGCTCGAAGTTCCAAGAATAGATAAGTCACTAGAATCATGTTGAGGGGACTTATCTTACCACATATCAAGACTTTTAATAAAAAAGTACTTTTATAACTGCATGGCTGTGTTGCAGGAATAGAAAAATAGACCAGTGAAACCAAAAGATAACCCCCAAATAGACCATGAATATAGGTGGCCTGGATGGACGATGGTTTATTTTGCCCAGCAGTGAAGAGAGAAAGCTTTATTCAGTAAATTATCTCGTCACAAGAAATGATTCATTTAGAAAGAAAATGACAGGCATTGGATTCCTCCTACACAACACAAATAGCAGTTACTGTGGGGTCATTTAAAATTCTCAAGGTTAAAGAAAGGCAAAATTATAAAATTTTAGAATACAAAATAGACTATGTTATGATTGGAAATATATATATTTAAGTCAGATATAAAGATTCCAAACCATGAATGAACAAGAGTTCTAAATTCAACTACATTAAAATTAAGAACTTAGCTTCATCAAAACCCTCCATAAAGAGAGGAAAAAGTAAAGTTGCATAAGAGGAGACCGTCAAACATGATTTACAAAGGGATTTATATCCAGGACATTAAAAAGAAAAGTCTTACAAATCAATGAGAATGTCAACAATTCACTAGAAAAAAAATACGCAGGAGACCTGAAGAAATATCATATGAAACAATCTGCAACCTAATTAGTTATCAAGGGAACTGCCAATTAAATCTGCAATAAAAACATGGATGAAATGTGTAAAAATTCAAAAGTTGGACAGTATCAGGTATTGGCAAAGAGGTAGGATTCTTGGATTGTTCTGTCCTTCAGATGATTTTTTAAAAAATGGCTTTGTTACTGGGAAAAAACCTGTCACTGTCTGGTGAAATTGAAGATGTCCCCATCTTAGCTTAGAGAGACACTAGCTTAAAGGACCTGTGTTAGCAGAGTCAGAGCTGGAAAATGTGTAGCAGGAAAATGATGGAACCAATCCAGATGTTCATCAACAGTATAAAGGATACATGATGTATGGTATATACAATTCCTCTGATAAACGAGGGAGGAGGAGGGCTGGGTGGTGTTTTAAAGGTACATTTTGTATCTTTTATAGAAGGGGGTTCATTTTATCAATGATTTCTTGATACCGAGATAGAGATCTCTCAGACTGGGAGTGTTTGTGAGTGAACTCTCTAGAATGACATGGGCATGGATTCTCCATGAGACATAGCGCAGATTTAGCCTGGTGGTAGCTAAGTTCTTACCATCCCTGAAGGACAAGAGGGAAAGATCAGTAGGTGAAATCTGGAAGCACAGAGACAAGGAAAGGAGCTACCATGAGAAGTACCGTGTCTTTGAGTCAGGGGACAAAAGCAACATCACATGGAAGGAACTAGCAGAATAAGCAGCCTGTCTTAAATGTCCTTCCTCTGCCCGATCTCTTCATAGGGCTTCCACTTGGTGGAATACAGCTAGAAGCCAAGGGGTCAGAGGCCCTGACTATGAATCCCAGAAAGGTCCTGGGGATAGGACAATGTGAAGGGAAAATGGGAGAAATCTGGCACAGTTATAAATATCCATTTGTGTATATTCAAAATGCAGTAAATTTCGCAAAGTAATTATACTCTGCAAAGAAAGGAGAAAGAAAGCCTGGGTGAGCGTTTGAATACTAAGAAGGCAACCCCAGTGAATAAAGAATTAGGAGAAATGACAAGAACATGGGGGCAAGAGGAGGTCAGGGAGTAAGAAGACACGGAGGGTGTTTTCTGAAGAGCTAATTACAGCCATTTAGCTCCACTTTCCCTTGGCCATTTCCAGTAAGGGTTCTCACTTTTTAAGAACTCTTTATTTCTCTTGTGGTAATTTTCCTGTCAAAGTGTTTCCTCTGAACAAATCTGCTCCTCCTAGAATTACACCTCATAGACTTTGTCATACTTGTCCATGCAGATCATCAGAAACAGGGTTGATGTTATATTTCTATGTAGCAGCAGCTCAGAATGGTTTTACTCTGAACAACCAAACAGCCCATTTTATGCAAGTCTTGAACATGTTCAACTTCTTCTCTCACACACCAGCAAGTCTATCTGAAGTCGGATGGATTTACTTGGGGGTTACCCACTTACCGGGTTAAAGGCTACACCTTGATTTAAAATGGCCACCGTTGGTTCATATCTGATTAGGAGCAGGAGGCAAGGAAATCAGTTTCTTCCCTTTTTATCTTATTTTATTTTTTAACATTTATCTATTTAGAGGGAGAGAGCTCAGGGGAAGGGCCGAAAGAGAAAGGGAGAGAGAGAATCCCAAGCAGGCTCTGCACTATCGACGTAGAGCCCAACTTGGAGCCTGATCTCACAAACTGTGACTTTGTGACCTGAGCTAAATCAAGAGTCAGTTGCTTAACCGACTGAGCCATCCAGGCACCCTGTGTTTTCTTCCCTTTTTAAATTCAAACATATTCCAATTAGTAGATTTATAAGACTGAAACTTATCAGCACTGAAAATGTATTAGATTGTTATACACATATAAAATTGTATGAGTTTAAAGATGTTTGCCATCCAACAGTTAATTCTGGGAGCTGTTCCCAGTGTGAAAGAGTGGGCAACAGAGTCTGAGTTGCCTTTACAACCTCATTGGTTGACACGGATGGCCAGGCTGGAGTTTCCTTTATCCCTTCAGGGAAAGCCTAGGAAGGACAGGTCCTGCCATGCTGGTGCCATATAGGAAACACTGTCATATTATTACTTCAGTAGATTCTCCAGAAATTTAAGTTGCCCACTTCCTATACATTGCTTTACAGGATAAATTACAAATTTATAGAAAGTTAGGGACGAAGGAAGGGAAGAAACAAAAGACGGGAGGAGGAAAAATGTAGAAGAAAAACACAAATACACAAAAAAGCAAAGTATTATAAACAGAAATGGGAATTCATACAAACTCTGGTTTACATGTCTTGCTTCATCCTGAGTGTGTCTTCCTTTCAGTTTAAGAACTATTAGTAAGTGACAAGTTATGTTTCTGGGGCCTTACGAGGCACTGCAAATAAAAGTTTGCAAGTTGCTATCATTGGAGCACTACATTCAGATTCCACACTTATTAGCGAGGATTTAAAGTAAATTTGACATATTACCATAAGGATAAGAGGAGACACATGTTTATATGTCAAGACGAAAGAAAAATAATGATGCAATCACTTCTTTTCATTTCAATCTTTACGTTCTTTTTTTGAGAGAGATCTCGTAAAATTACCTATATATTATCTATTTCTCAGGTGTTTTATCAAAAAGAAAATATGAGTGATATAAACACTTACTGTTTGTAAGTTTCCACATTCCCTGTGCAACCGCCTCAACACAAATCCAATTATCCTTCCACTGAGGGCCATGTCCTTCTTTTCCTTTTCATGGTGTACCATCCTTTGCTATATTCAAAGCATTCATAGTGAGGTGGAACTTCTTAAGAGTGCTCTATAGTCAACTCCAAGATTCCTCCTGAGTGGCTAGCTGATGCTTGCATGGACTTGATTTTTCCCAGAGAGTGTCAATGGAGCAAATCTAGACAATCCAATTATTACAGCCCTTCCTAAAATGATAATAAATTGTTGACTCCATCATGTAGTTTTCCAGTCATAATACAGGGATAGCAAGTGATTTCCCACCTCTAGCCCACTGACAACTATTGCTGTCTACCTGAGCAGTTAGTAAGACACAATATAGGCATCAGAGAAACTGGGAAAGAAGAGAAAGTAGGGCGCCTGGGTGGCTCAGTCGGTTAAGCGTCTGACTTCAGCTCAGGTCATGATCTCGCAGTTCTGGAGTTCAAGCCCCGCATCAGGCTCTGTGCTGACAGCTCAGAGCCTGGAGCCTGTTTTGGATTGTGTGTCTCCCTCTCTCTCTGCTCCTTCCCTGCTCACGCTCTCTCTTTCTCAAAAATAAATAAACATTAAAAAAAATTGTAAAAAGAGAAGGTACACCTTACACATGAGTTAATATGGTAATTTAATTGACAAAGCTAGTCTAATTGTGAGAGTTGTCATCCAAATGAGAGTTATTCTCTGGCAATAATATAATGTGACTTAAGAAAAACATCAAACACATAACGCCATGATAACATGGTTGAGCGATACAAAGTTTTTACCTATGTTGGCCATATCACTTGGTTTATAACCATTGTCCTAGTACACAGCCAGCTTTAGAATTTTCTCAGGATTTCTCAGTGTTTAATGATGTACGTATTCATAGCTGCAAGAGAATAATTTGGTGTGCCTTTAATAAGATTCCATTTTCTATTCCACCTTTAGAGGTTGGTAATTATTTTAAGAAGTCTGTGCCCAAAAGATTATATGGCCTATGCAGCTGCATAAAATATGTTTGCCCAGTACTCTGGAAAGCATATTTCATTTAGATCAAAAGATTGTTCTAAATTAATGTTCCTCATTTTGGAGTTGATGTTTTCCTGTGCATATACAGAAAGTATTAAAGTCACAGATGCTAATATGTTGACTCCATTAGAAGAATAACTTCACAGTTAAGTGATGTCAGTTTTGTATCCATTAATTCCAATAATTTTCCTCTTTTTCATTCAATTCACTGAATAAGGTAATGCTTTTGTAGTTCATTCTTTTGAATGTAAAAACATTCTAAGTACTATCATAAATTAAGTTAAAAAGTTTAGCAATGAAAATGGAATTATTTGTTTTTGCAATGATAACTAAAATATACTTTTTTAATGGAGCACAGCCTTGTGTCAAAAACCCTATGCGTCCTAAAATCAGATGCTTATGAAATAGAAATGTGTTTGACTTGGTTGTGAGGCACTCACAATTCAGACTTCCCTTCAAGGAAATGAAATATATTTACTGAGAGATCAGAAACCATGGGTCTAAACATAGGAAGGAGGGAAGGAAGGAAGGAAGAAAGGAAGGAAGGAAGGAAGGAAGGAAGGACAGTAGGGACAGAGAGAGGGAGGAAAGGAGGAATCTATCATGCCTAGAATGGAGACAGACTCATAGTAGACACAGATATTTGTTGAATGAGTGAATGAATGAGTCGTTGCAAGAAATCCAAGCCCCCATTGCCTACATAAAATAAACTACTTTCCATTTATTTTCTTTCAATTTTAATTTTAGTATAGTTAAAATATGGTGTTATATTAGTTTCAGGTATACAATATAAAGGTTCAACAATTCTGTATATTACACAGTGCTCATCATAATAAGTCTGCTTTTAAGGTGAAGGGGAATTCACCTGCTTCACCCGTCACCCTACCACCCTCCCCTCTGATAACCATCAGTTTGTTCTCTATAGTTAGGAGTCTGTTTCTTGGTTTGTCTTGATTTTCCCTTTGTACGTTTGTTTCTTAAATTCAACATATAAGTGAAATCATATGGTATTTGTCTTTTTCTCACTGACTTATTTCATTTAGTATTTAGCATTATACTCTCTAGGTCTATCCATGTCATTGCAAATAGCAAGATTCCATTCTTTTTGCCGGTTGCGTCATATTCCATTATGTGTGTGTGTGTGTGTGTGTGTGTGTGTGTGTGTGTGTGTATCTTCTTTACCCATTTGTCTATCAATGGACACTTGAGCGGCTTCCATAATTGGCTATTGTAAGTAATGCTGCAATAAGCATAAGAGTGTGTATATCCTTTTGAATTGGTGTTTTCATATTCTTTGGGTAAATACCCAGTAGTTGGATTACTGGATCATATGGTAGTCCTATTTGTCATTATTTTGAGGAACCCCATACTGTTTTCCATAGTTGCTGCACCAGTTTGCACTCCCACCAATGGAATATGAGGGTTCCTTTTTTCCCCACATCCTCACCAACACTTGTTTCTTGGGTTTTTGATTTGAACCATTCTGACAAGTGCGAGGTGACATCTCATTGTGGTTTTGATTTGTGTTTCCATGATGATGGTTGATGTTGAGCATCTTTTCATGTGTGTGTTGGCCATCTGTTTGTTTTCTTTGGAGAAATGTCTGTTCATGGTTTCTGCCCATTTTTAATTATATTATTTGTTTCGTGTGTGTGTGTGTGTGTGTGTGTGTGTGTGTGTGTGTGTATGCGCATGCGCGTGTGTCCACGCATGTGTTAGGTTGTGTAATTATTTATATATTTTGGATACTACCCTTTTTGGGATATATCATTTGCAAATATCTTCTCCCATTCTGTAGTTTGCCTTTTAGTTTTGTTGATTGCCTCCTTTGCTGTGCAGGAGCTTTTTATTTTGATGTAGTCCCAATAGTTTATTTTTGCTTTTGTTTCCGTTGCCTCAGGAGACATATCAAGAAAAATGTGGCTGCAGATAAAGTCAGAAAAATAACTGCCTGTGTTCTCTTCTAGGATTTTTATGGTTTCAGGTCTCACGTTTAGGCCCTTAATTCATTTGGAGTTTATTTTTGTGTGTGGTGTAAGAAAGTGGTCCCGTTTCATTTTTTTGCACATTGCTGTCCAGTTTCCCAACAGAATCTGTTGAAGAGATGGTATTTTTCTCATTGCATATTCTTGCCTCCTTTGTTGAAGATTAATTGACCATATAATCATGTTTTTTTTTCTGGGCTTTTTATTCTGTTCCATTGATCTGTGTGTCTATTTTTGTGCCAGTACCACACTCAACCACTTTCCATTTCTATGTTTTACATGAATCTCTCTTTGTTTTGCTCTCAGTGGGGTCTCCCTTAGGAACAATGATTTCTGAAAGGTTTCCCTCTTTGGTTTCCCTGTGTATTATTACACTCTAGGCAAGGAACCATAATAAGATTCCAGGTGAGTGAGAGGCATGCATACCTTTGGAAAGTGGAAATGGGAATGGGAGATTGGATGTTGGAAGAAGAACTTCAAACTGAGAGCTCAGGTTAGGAAAGACAAAGTTGGGGAGGAGAGGATTTGGAAACGGAGTCCCTTAAGCTCCCATGCCCAAATAAGAGAGGAATATGTTCCTCTGCATGGATGAGCACTCCACTTTAATGATTGAACTTTGAAATGAAAGAAAGTTGAAATTGGTGAGTGCAGTGTTACCTCAACAGGTCGCCTCAGGTGGCATTATCATAATATGGTAACCATATTCCAAGGAATTTTCTTGATAATTTTGGGACTTCCCAAAGACTACTCTTTAGCATTTAGATTTGGAAATTTAATTATTCATGATCTCCCAAATCATCTGGTTATTGAGTTTGATTTGTCATAACCAAATAAACTTTTGTACTAATATGTGAATATTGTTCCTTAATTGATACTGAAAATGATAACTATCAAATGTCAACTTCTATTCACCAATGGGCATATTGTCTCTCTTTATAGATACCAAGTAAATGATAAAAGTTATGAAAAAGATTGGTTGGTGACCACAAAATCATATCAGAGTACTAGTGGTATGATCCTATTAGCCAATGACATCAAAGCATTCTACATGAGAACTCTCTTTAATAGGGGTGCCTGGGTGGCTCAGTCAGTTAAGCATCTGATTCTTGATTTCAGCTCATGTCATGATCTCATGGTTCATGAGACCAAGCCCCATGTTGGATTCTGTGCTGACAGCATTGAGCCTACTTGGGATTTCCTTTCTCTTTCTCTCTTCTTCCCCTCCCCACCCAACCCCCCTCAAAAATAAAGTTTAAAAAACCCCAAATCTTCTTAATAAAGGCATTTGTATATCTGCCACACAAAATCGCTAGCACATTTGACCCTAGATAGTTCTAGGAACACACTCATCATGCTTACTTCTCTGACTTCCTTTTTGTAGATTTCTTGAGTCCATATTCTTCACTAATGCAGATTATATTATATATATATTATATATATAATATATATATAATATATATATAAATATATAATATGTATATATATAATATATATATTATATATATATATGAACTTTTCCAGTAAAGATTACAACCTAGTTTTCCTAGATTGAACTTAATTAAGTATATATAGAAAAATAACTGGGGTATGCTTTAAAGATGCTTGATCTCATCATTTATATTTAATTTTGCCTAATTTCATCCAGAGAAACAACTTAAACTATGTAATATTTATTGCCTTTATTAGTTTCAAGTACAAGCTGTAACACCATCTAAATTACATAGCCCTAGACTAGAGAGTATGTACCATTAATGTAGGAACATAGTAAGTCGCTTTAGAATTTGTAATGTCCTCAAGTGGGTTAATGGGGCTGTCTCTGTCTGTTCCCATGGAGGTTAGCATCAGAGACTTTCTTGTGAAAAGTGGACATAAGTGTGACTTTGGGGTCGCTAACAAAGCAGGGTTGGGGACCTGAAAACCTGACCAGCTAGATCCCATTTTCAAGATGGAGCAGAGAAATTTATAGATTGAGACCACAGTCTAATTGAATATTCTCCCATGTCATTGATCTCTCCGTGGTCACAATCTGTGTCCAATCTTTTTTATTTGAAGTATATTTGAAATAATGAGCATTTGTTTTTTGGTTTTGTTATTAAAATATACAGCTATGGTCTGTATATCTGTGTCTCCCTGAAAATTTCTACACAGAAATCTTAACCCCCAAGGTGATGGTACTGGGAGGGGTCCTTCAGGAAGTGATTAGATGACCTCAAGAATGGGACCCTCATGATTGGGATTAGTGCTCTCATATAAAAAGACCTCACAAACTTCCAGCCTTCTCTGCCATGTGAGGATACAATAAGTCTGCAACCACAGAACCCAATCGTCCTGGCACCTCGATTTCAGACTTTCAGCCTCCAAGACTTGGAGCAAAAAAATTCTGTTGTTTACAAACCACCCAGCCAATGGTATTTTGTTACGGCTGTCCGCACGACCTAAGACACATACATATGCTTTATGTGGCACTTTTATTGATGTGAAAATTGCTTTGTTTTTGTAAGAAAATATATTCAGTATCACACATGCTGAATTAATGTGTTGGACAGCTTCCAATTTTCCCTTGGATGAAACAATTTTAAAAAGAAGTCATTACACAATGCAAACAATGTTAAACAGACTACCAACTATATAAAACAGGTATCTTTAAAGTGATGGAAATGTTGTAAGTTTAGATTGTAACAATGGCCCGACAACTCTGCAAATATCCTAAAAATCACTGAAATTGTGCACTTACAGCGTGCAAATTTTATGCTTTGCGATTTATACCCCTAAAAAACCGGTAAACATACCCACACACACACAAGAAATAGCAACAAAGTTTCAGAAGTCATGTGATCCTAACAATGAATACTAGTAGGTGATACTAGTCTAGAGAATTCTATGCATTTTTTGAAATTTAAGTTTATTTATGTATTTTGAGAGTGTGTGTGTGTGTGTGCACATGAGCAGGGGTGAAGCAGAGAGAGGGAGAAAGAGAATCCCAAGAAGGCTCCACAATGTCAGCACAGAGCCTGATGCAGGGCTCAAACTCAGGAACCAGGAGTCGGATGCTTAACCAGCTGAGCCACCAGCTGCCCCTAGAGAATTGTATTTAAACGGGAGTCACCGAGCAGCATGAGATTCATAGGAGATACTGCACGCATTTCTATAGAATATGAGTGCACGGCAGAGAGAAATAGATCACTGCTAAGTTTAACTTCACCAGGATCTAGATTTGAATAAATAAAAAAGGATTAATTTTTAATAGTTACATGTTGCATCTGAATGCTGCAAAATCAATATATTAATTCACTGCAATTAATTTCAGACATGCTAAGTGTACATCTGAAAATATAATCCAGTACTTTGCAGGAAGATGGAGATTCCTCAGCCTTTTTTTTTCTTTTGCTTGGCCCTGTCTCCCTCTTCACACACACAGGGGCAGGTGTCCTATTTACATCTATAGAAAATGACATGCCTGTCAGTACATTTGCACATGTTCCAGCCATGTTCTTAAGGTGTAGCATCTGAAAAATTAAGAAAAAAAAACAAACCTAGATCTTAATAAGCACCAAAATAAAGCCAAACCATATCTGTGACATTCCAGATGTTATGTCAAAAGGATATTATTTCAAAAAATAAGCAATACTAGTTAAAACTCGAAGGCATCGAAGCAAAGAATAGAATAAAATAAAAGCTCTCTGTTGACGTTTCCGTCACCTACGCTTTACCTCTTTTGGCATATGCTTCATGGTTCTATATTATTCATAAGGAATTGAGTGTTTGGAAGGCGGCAGGAAGCCGCACGGGATTGGAGGTGAAGAGCTCAAGTTCATTTCTGCTGAGAGACTGCAAATCAGAGATGGGCTTATATTACAGGAGAGGGGATTTAGATTACACATTAAAAAAGAACATTCTTTTATCAAGACTCTGAGCCACCAGACTGCATTGCCAAGAGAGCTCATAAAATTGCATGGTTTATAGGGAAGCAGGGGCATGAAGGAAATGGTCTCTTAGACTCATTGTACCACTTGAGGGGTTCAGATTTGATATTTTCTTATACACATGCATGAATTCGACAAGGGCTTTTTTTTTCTTTTTTTTACTTGCCATCCTTACTGTATGCTGATAGCTTTGACTGGTGCTAATTTGCCAGTCATTTCTGACTGTGTGGATTGCTTTCTAAATGCAGTTAAGTGCAATTTATTTCTAGTAAACCACTCATTAGCATTAGCAAGATCAGCATTTACAACTTAATTACCTTTGCTGGAGGCATAAACTACAGGTTTATTTGGGGCTTCAGTATTTTAAACCCACTAGAGGGGAAATATATATATTATATATACATAATATATATAAATATATGTATATAATATATGTTTGACAGGGTAGCAGATATCCTTTAAATATATATGTGTGTGTGTGTGTATATATATATATATATATATATATATATGTATGTATATGTATATCTCTCTATATATATTTGTTAAATAACAATTGAAATACCAAAAAGCTTTACCTAGCTTTTATTCATAATAATACCCCAGCAATGTTTTATGAAGCAATAATACACCTCCCCAGTGAATTAACTGTGAGGTTGACGGCTGGCTTTCACCACCAGGATGCCAGATTATTGTCCCATAAAACAGTTCAACAGGACTGTTATTGGCAATATGTAGTGTCCTTGGAATCCATTTTAACTTGAGTGTATAAAAGTAAGTTACAAGGCAAAGTGATTACGTACCAGAAAAAGAAATGTGCAGAAATACTACACGCACTGGGTCCCCGAGTGGAAAGCACATTCCTAAAATGTGACGGGGATATTTGCAGTATTAAATGTTTCCTGGGTTCCTGCAGTCTCCGGAGGCCAGATTCAACCGGCAAATCTCAGGTGCCTCGTGCTACGTGCATCCATTTTCCTTACCTCCAGCCACGCGTGCTCATGAGGCCCCATCATTTTCTGTGATTTGGTGGTGTTCCCTTGCCGATGGGGCGCAGCTGGCCACAAGGCCTGTTTCCCGGTGGGAAAGCTCACTCTAGTACCGACCTTCCCTGCCCCATCCGTAACAGCTGTATCCATTTCTCCCCTGCCTGCATTCTCTCTCCAAAGCCGTCTACGCAAGCAAGTGGGGTACATCTGGCCAGCGTTGGTGGAGGCCTTACCGTGGGACAGTCCTCCTGCTAGGTGCTCGGCCTAAACTGCCGTTTTTAATACTCATGGCCACCCCGTGAGAGAGGCGTTGCCATGATCCTAACTTCGATCTTCAAGAAAGCAGAAGTGGGGAGTAAGGGGCAAATTAACCTGCGGACCTGACACCTATAGTAAAGGCCAGGGGCTGCAGTGCAGACTTCGGAAGCTTCCGCGTCAAGCAGGAGGGGCCTTCCAGGGGGCTCGTCTTTGGTTCCCCAGAAGGGAGTCCAGTACCTGACAAACCACTGCCCGGACTGCGGAAACCGGGTGACTGCCGCTCAGGTCGATGACCTACTGTTGGTGCTGACATACTTCTTCATCAACGGCTTGGGGACCTGGGGAAGGTTGCTGGAGAGTCCACGGGTATAAGAGGAAGCCCCTGAATGCAGACTCCCTCGGGACCCTGCCTCCACCTCCAGCCGCAGAGAAGAGGGACCCCATGCTTCAGAGGGCGCCTCGCCTGTCTCTGCAGGAAAGGAAGCCGCCCTAGGACTGTAGGTTTTTATAACTCATTCCTCCTTACAGCTTTCCTTTGTCAAATCTTTCCCCTGCCTCCCTTCATCTTTGCTTAATTCAGGTGTGTTTCTTTTATTGTTTGCCTTGTTTCGTTTTTTGTTTTGTTTTGTTTTACTCTGTTTAATATTAGTAACGTATTAGGACTCCGTGCATAATCTTGCTACTTAGCTTTTATGGAGCTGATACTATAGGCCAGGCAAGGAGCTGCATGGGAAATTTCTGTGCATTATCATGTTAATCACATCTCTGCTTTTTCTGTAAATCACCTGTCTGCTGATGACTTGCAATCAGCAAGTTTGGGTAATGAACCTGATGAATAGAGGCTCACACCTGGCCCTCTGGTTTTTCATCACTGTGACCCTATTTCAGGAGGAAGATGTGTCTTTTAAGAACCTCACCCTTGGGGAGTTGGGAGCTACATGGGCATAGATCTTCGTAAATACGATCCCTCACAGTCATCTGCCATGGTTCCATAGGTGAAAATTTGTAAATCTCTTCCCCGGAGATGAGTCTCCTTCCATCTCCGAGAACCCCAAGCACGTTAGGGGTAGCTGTTGAAACGTGTAACTAAGAAAGCCCTTTTGTTTTCATAATTTAGCCCCAACATTTAGTGTCGAGCATCCAGGGGAAGATTTCAGAGCCACTGCCTTGTCGGAAATCTGCACGATGAAAGCCCCAAGAGCTGTGTTTAGGAATCTCCTAGTCACTGGGGCCAGTACCAGCATCTGGGTTGCAGAAAGATTCCCCCTCTCTCTCCTGAAGGACTAAATGGACCTATGGAAGAGATAAGTAGTGATGAAGCAATTTTACCTTTGGGTCAAGATAAGCAAAAGTATTGCCACAGACAAATAGCAACGGATTGCCTACGTGGAGGCTCAAAATAGCCTCCTGATAGCAATCTGCAGGTAGGCATTGTTCACGACTGAGATGCCCAACCCGCATGGCTCTGTGTATGTACCTTAGCATTGCTGATCTCCTGGTGAATCGGAAGTTTCTCCTTCCGTGGCCAGGACCATACTGTCAGCTGGAAGTCTGTGCATGTCTTTTAAATATTGCTTTTTGGGGCGCCTAGGTGGCTCTGTCAGTTAAGCATCCCGCTTAGGTCATGATCTCACAGTTTGTGGGATCAACCCCCATGTCAGGTTCTGTGCTGACAGCGCAGAGCCTGCTTGGGATTCTCTCTCTCTCAAACTTTAAAATATTGCTTTTCATTGGAATATTTACCATTTGATGTAAGGCTTTGAACGACCCCAAAGTATCAGTATATAAACATTAATACATGTTGAATTTTCTGACATCTTATAGGTTTAAAATTTCCCTTGAGATAGAATCTCATTACATCTGAAAAGCCTCTCTTCTTGCTCTAATCAGAATCCTGAATTGAAGTAAATTCAAATTAATGAACTTAATTTCTTCTAAAACTAACACCATGTGCCTGACACAGACTAAGTACTTTACATTTAATCCATACACCCAAACTTTGTGGAGGTGATATTCTGTACCATTTGCAGTTCGTGAAACATAGCACCATTGCTCAAGATCAGTTACCTAGTAAGGTGCTGAGCTGAGATTCGCTTCTAGTCATTCTGATTTGGGTTGACTTTGAGGGTTTTCAGAGGTGGTGAAAATGCCTGTTGCTAATTCAGGGGGAGTTGTTCAAGAGGGGCCTGGAAACTAAGCCAGGCTGCAGCCTCAAGCAGATTTCCTGAGGTTACTTCAGCGTGGTCCCATCCCAGCCCACATCAGTGGAGGTGGGTCTTTGTTATTCCATTGAAAAAATTGAAAAAATCATTTTCATTTATTGAAAAAACCAACAGGTGTCATGGAGTCCTCTGTGTCCATCAGCACAGGGTCATTGAGAGATTGTATTCACTGACATGGAAATAGAACAGTCTGCAGCTTTTAAAAAGAGTTGTATTTGTGTTACCTTACCAGGTGTCTGAAGGTAGGCTGTCTAGACAGGAGGCGATGGTCCTCCAGGATCCTTGGTGGCACCGAGCGCTGGGCTGTGTTCCTCTCGCTTTCTGCTCTGTGCTTGTCTATGGGTTCCTTTGGTCTTGATGATTACCTCTTGGCTGCTTGGCCTCGAGCCTCCTGCAGATACATGGGGCAGGAAAAAGAAGGATGCTTTAGGGAGAAAGGGACAACCTTTACATCGGGAAAGCAGAACTTTCCCTCAAGGATCTACCAGGGTCCCTCTTACCTTTCATAATCTGGAACCTTGTCACATGGCCACGTCCAGCTAATAGTAGCAGTAAATTATGGTTTTTAGTGCTGCATGTTCTCTCCTGTGTGTCTCCCCCTAAAACAGTGGATATTGGGGTGCCTGGGTGGCTCAGTCGGTTGAGCAGCCGACTTCGGCTCAGGTCATGATCTCGCGGTCCGTGAGTTCGAGCCCCGCGTCGGGCTCTGTGCTGACCGCTCAGAGCCTGGAGCCTGTTTCAGATTCTGTGTCTCCCTCTCTCTGACCCTCCCCCATTCATGCTCTGTCTGTCTCTGTCTCAAAAATAAATAAACATTAAAAAATTTTTTTAAAAAAATAAATAAAACAGTGGATATTGAGAAGGTGTCATAGGGTCCCCAGAAGGAAACCCTAAAAGAAAATTTCTTGTGAAAGGGAATCATTAGGAAGATTTCCTAGGAGAAAATAGTAGAGATGTGAGCAAGTGGGCCAGGGAAGCAGAGACAGCCAAACAAGAATACAAGGTTATGCCCAGTCCACAGAAACTTGGCTTAATGCTGGCGAGAACTCCTGACAACCTAGGAGATACCTTGCACTTATTCAAGTCATTAGGAAGGAAAATGGATTGTGATGCCTCTGCATCTGGGAATCATTGGTAGAAGCCAGCAGGGGGAGCCCTCCCAGCTCTCCTTGTATACAGGCAGGTGGGGTCCAGCAAGTCTGAGCTGAGTGTCCTGCAAACACTTGGTGGCTGGCTGCCTCGAGTGGAACACACCTGGACCCAGCAAGGGGACCGGGACAGAGTACCGATTGTCCGCTTCCTAAGGCCTCCACCGGTGTCTGCAGCATGTGGGCCACGTGACCGCTCTCCAAAAGGCAGTATAAGCACTTAGCATGTGGCTCAAGAAATCAATACCAAAATGTCCCATGACATCTTTACTATTATTTACTTTTATTATTTTTTAATTTAACACTCGTATCTTATCTCTCCAATTAGAGTTGGTTTCCTTGAAGGTTGGTAATTGTGTATAAATTTCAGTGAGCTCCATGACCAAATATTTAATGTAGCTCAGCTCAGTATAATTCTTGTTCTAGCTGCTCAAATGTTTGAATAGATTGCACAGTAAATTCGCCAATCCAGGTGGGTGCGTGCAAACCCTCTCTAATTGCTACATTATTTATGTATTTATTTTTCGTTTTTTTTTTTTTTTTTAATCTTGAATTGTGTCCAGTTGTTTTACAATCAGTTGGTCTCTAGTATCACTTTTAGTATGATTACATATGGGTAGCACTTTGGGCAACAGTGTTTCACTGTCAAATGCATTTATTTTGTTAATAACCTTTTAAATTGAAGTTCTCTCTTGAAGCTATACTAAATTCATCTAGGTTTTCCTCTGTTATGCATATCTGAAGGGAAGCACACTATGTCCTCTCTTTCTTAGTTTTTCCAACCAAAATTTCTAAATTGTCAGTGAGACAATTTAGCATTCCAAAGCATCGGTTTAACTATAAAGATTCTGACATTTGTGTGGCCATTACACATTCTAACTTTGCTTTTCTGACACTTCTTGACCTTATATTAAATATGAAACATCCAGTGTTGCTAGAGGTTTTTCAGGTCACCTAAATCAATCTTCCACTTTCCAAATAGGAAATTAACACCAGGAAGTAGCTTGACCAATGTTACAGAACTGCACGGTGACTCAGGTTCTGGGTTTAAGCAACTGAGCTTTCTTCTGTACAGCCACACCTTGTCTGATTTAATAGTTCAGTCCCTGTTTCTCCCAAATATCCTCAAAATGTTGAATTTGGATGGTCTTTTCTAATTGGGAAACAAAACCCTTCCATACTGCATTATGTTGATTTTTGCTTAAAACCAGCCCGATATTTTTATCTTGCAAATCCTTCCAGGCATTCTGTCATTTCTTTTTTTTTTAATGTTTATTTATTTTTGTGAGAGAGATAGAGCGTGATGGCGGGGAGGGCGGCAGAGAGAGAGGGAGACACAGAATCTGAAGCAGGCTCCAGGCTCTGAGCTGTCAGCACAGAGCCCAATGCAGGGCTTGAACCCACGAACCGTGAGATCATGACCTGAGCCAAAGTTGGATGCTTAACCAACTGAGCCACCCAGGCGTCCACGGCATTCTGTCATTTCTTTTGACTTGTTAAGCCTTAGACTATGGTGCACAGAGAGGAAATTATTAGGTTCATGATGAAATTCTGATTGCAATCATGATAGAAGTGTTAAGATAAAGATTTAAGAAGGGCTTCTGACTGGCACAGTTGGTGGAGCGTGCAACTCTTGATCTTGGGGTTGTGAGTTCGAGCCCCACGTTGGGTGCAGAGATTATTTTAAAAAGATAAAGATTTAAGGCAATTGCTGAAGAGTCACCTGAGCTCATGGCTTTTTCTCTTGCTGCCACAGTAGACCTGCAAACTTGTGTGGGCCACGAGGAAGTTGTATCTCTCAGTGCTTAGAAATCAACAATTTTAGGCTTTAGTTGCTTAGAAATTAACAACTTTAGAATTTGGCCTTTTATAATTTTTGTTTGTAGATCTCATGGTCTTCTTACCTTCTGCAACTTGAAATGATTCAGCCCTGCCATGTATACGTTAATTGGCAGTGATTTAGAAATTTGAAATTCAAGTGGAGTGATAGAGGGTTGCTACTGTAGAAATGCATGAGTCCAGGGGTATGTATAACCCAGGGGTAAGCACTCCAAATATTGGATAAATGCATAACTTCTTGTTTTCTTGACAAGTTGACACTTTTGCAGTTTATAGATTATGAAGGATAGCATCAAAAATGCAAAGATGTTTTTAAAGTGAAAAAATTACTAAATTTTAATAATCTCATTGTCTATATAGTGATGTAAATAGTGTAGTATAGGGGAAAGGATGTATTCTCCTATATCAGAGAAATCTTGTTGAAAAGTCTATGCCATCATCTTCTATTTTTTTCAATTAAAAAAAAATTGTATATGTGTGTGTGCCTGTGTGTCTGTGCTTAGAGGCTTGGTTTGCCTAGCATTTAAATTTCAAAAATGATTGCTGTTATGTTTTAAGCAAAAATTTCAGATGAAATATGTAAAACAACTTTTGCGTAATAATTGGTTGTTAAATATTATCTTCTTTCTAAAATAATTTATTTCTTTTATTAGCTTATTTTTATTTATTGAAAAAAAATTAAATTTTGTAAGCTCTGACTAGGTGCTGGGTATGTGAAGATAAAACACACTGACTTTTCTATTTTTCTCATTTGTCTACCTCTGGCCTTTTGCCATAGTTACATTTTTAACGCCCCATTCACATCAACATCTTCATATTTTAAAAATTGTATTTTGTGGGTCTAATCACTGTAGGACGTAATCACGAGGTAGGATGCTCAAGCTGTACAGGCAGCTACTAGGTGCTTCCTGTTGATGAGCCAGAATCCGAAGGAAATACAGGAAAACCTTGGTTTGCGAGCATAATTTGTTCTGGAAACGTGCTTGTAATCCAAAGCCCTTGTAAATCAAAGTGAAACTCCCCATAAGAAATAATGGTAACTCAGACAATTTGTTCCACAACCCAAAATTACTTGTATAAAAATGATTACAAGACAGTAATATAATACAAAATAATAAAGTACAAAATACAAAGAGAAATAAACAAATAAACCTGCACTTCCCGTTGGAAACCTTCGTGGCTGGTGTGAGGGAGGCCAGAGAGAGGAGGGTCATTGGGTAGGATGACTTGCACTCTCACTAACAGAATCACTGCTGTCTACTGGCTCCATGGGATCTTTTTCTGCATGGGGGCCATTGTATACACTCTCATGGATGTTGACTACAGACCAGTGTTAATAAACTCTCGTCATATACTGTATTTAATGGAACCGGCAATAAGGCAGCAGAGGAAAGGGTCTATACCTGCAGGCGCCTGACCTAGAATGAAACAGAGCATTCCTAAGCTCCCTCTTGAATGGAAAAGCAAAGGACTGTCCACGGGTGCTTGGAAGTGACAGAAAATACATGAGTGCCCATTGTGGGCACCTTCCAACGTTCTGAAAAAATGATTTCTACAAACACTGCAGCCTGAGACCGAGCATCCAAGTATGGGAGATGATCACCCACAGTCCTGCAGAGAGAGAGAGAGAGAGAGAGAGAGCGAGAACAAGCCATTGGCTCAGTGGTGATCACGTTCGGCGGCAGGTAAGACTTGTATTGCAAGACACTGCTCGTCTGTCAAGTTAAAATTTATTAGAAATGTTTGCTCATCTTGCGGAAGCCTTGCCAGATGAGTTGCTCACTATCCAAGGTTGTACTGTGCTGTATTTGTGAAGGGGAAGCCAGTGCTACCTCTCACAGTGGACCGCAGCACATCTCTCTCCTAAGGGCTGTTTTTCGGGACCAGCCCATTCATTTCTGCTGCCTTTGAATGGAGGTGACACGTGGACCGCAGTCACTTCTTCGGGATAAATATAATGAAGATGAGTCAACAGGAAGTGAAAAGTTCTACAAAGATCCCCGAGTGAGCTTGCAGATTCCGCATGTGGCTTGGGGAGTTCAGCAGAAAGTAAATTATTAATAGATTAATATCATTAATATTAAATATTAGTTAAATAAACACTTTGAACCAGAGCATTTGAAACAAAATGATTAATTTTATAGTTGACTTTTGATAGAAAATTAGCCTAACTGGCTCCATATTACAATTATGAGAAATAGAAATTTTGTATGTAGATGCGTGTGTGTGCGTGAGAGAGAGAGACAGAGAGAGGGAGAGAGACAGGAAAGATGGCCATTCTTTTGTCTTTACTACAGATATTTTTTTATAAGAAATTCATTGTCAAACTGGTTTCCATACAACAGCCAGTGCTCATCCCAGCAGGTGCCCTCCTCAATGCCCATCACCCATTTCCCCCTCCCTCCCGACCCCCATCAACCCTCAGTTTATTCTCAGTCTTTCAGTGTCTCTTATGGTTTGCCTCCCTCCCTCTCTAACGTTTTTATTTCCCCTTCTCCTCCCCCATGGTCTTCTGTTAAGTTTCTCAGGATCCACATAAGAGTACTACAGAGATTTTTAATTCCAGATGAAAAAGATGTGAAAATTTTGAGATTGATGTTTTTGTAGAAAATTAAAAAAAAAAAACTGCATCAATTTGAAACTCAAACAGATAATTATTAATCTTTAGTTTTTACTCTAAATGGCAAAAGGTGCTTTTAAAACCATTTGATTAATTAACATTTGAAATTGAAGTATAATAATTTAGTGATTTTTCTGAAATTTATCCCATGATTAGAAGATTTTTCCTAGGTTTGATCTTTAGATAGAATTTCTATGGGATTCTGAAATTATTAATTGCCCATGTTATCCTAGGTATATGCTTGGTAATTTTATAAATGTGTTTTTAAGGGCTTATTTCAAAAACATAACAGTCCAGGGGCGCCTGGGTGGGTCAGTGGGTTGAGCGTCCAACTTTGGCTCAGGTCATGACCTCACGGTTTGTGGGTTCAAGCCCTGAGTCGGGCTCTGGGCTGACAGCTCGGAGCCTGGAGCCTGCTTTGGATTCTGTGTCTCCCTCTCTCTCTCTGCCCCTTCTCTGCTCATGCTCTGTCTCTCTCTGTCTCTCAAAAATAAATAAATCTAAAAAAAACCCATAACAGTCCAGAAATACTAAAATTATAAAACCTGAGGCAGTGGCCAATTCTGTCTTATTCACGATATTGTCTCTAGTGTATACGTCTAACACACAGTAAATATTCAGTAAATGAATTCTCTTGGAACTAGGGATGCAGTTCAGGGTTAATCTCACCAAAGCTATTCCCAGCAAGAGCATATGAAAAGGTCATCGAGATTAAAATATGAGTCAAAGACATGTGAACAATATCTTTATTAGTGTAGAAAGAAATCAGTGTTTCGATTGTGTGAACAGAAAAGGAGGATTAATTGTGACATACCCAAACAAAATTATATTTTCTTTCCTTTTTGTCACTGGTTAGTTAATTCAGTATATGGTAAGTAAGTGCTCAATAAATATTTCCTATTGGTTTCAGTTGAGTGGTTGTTATGTGTTCTTATTCTGTGACTCAGAGTATTCCAGAGACCCTGCCTAAAGCCAGGCGTGGAACAAATACAGCACAGTTAGGATTTTAGTGTGCATGTTGGGGGGTGCAGCTCAAAGGGAATTGAGAGACCCACCTTAAAGTTCCTGCGATGACATGCCAAGGAACTGAAGCATTACGCTCTGAGTGCTAGCCACACAATCCTCAGTACTCCCAGCATCAGTTGTAACTTGGGAAAGGAAGCTATCTCCAAACAGGCTGTAGTAAAAGGAAGCAAAGAGAACAGAGGGTGGGACAGAATGGGAGGAGCCATTTCTGGAAAAGAAAGCAGAGGAAGAGAAACTAGGGAAAGGGGTCAAGATGAAATCTTGAGAGCACTGGGAAGACATTGCATAACTTAGAAGTCAGGTGACCCTGGCTTACTCCTGGGGTCCAGCCTGAGGAGATGCCAGTTAAAATAGAGGAATCTCGGGGAAAGCACAAACACTATTTCTGAATATTTACTTTTTATTAATATAACTAAGAAGGGTCTATAACAGTTGATCATTTGTGATTTCACAAAAGCCATTTTTTCAATCTGCTTTTATTCATAAATATTTTGATGAATCCTAAAAGTAATAAATGCTTATTGTCAACAATGGGAATATATCAAAGCATAGAAAAAAGTTCTTAAAAAGGAATTCCTAAATTCTCTTCACCTAACTGCATCACAGGGAACAGGTTGGTGACTTTATTTCCGTTATATTTTAATGTAGTTTGGGTTGGTTTATTTTTGGCTATGTAGCTAATGACATAGTAAGCACAGTTTTTCAGCCTCCTTTATTCCTTGTTTATTGTGGTAGGAATACTTAACATAAGGTCTCCCCTCTTGATAAATATTTAATATTTATAAGTAAATATTTATGAAATAAATATTAAAGTATTTAAATTAACGATTGGTATTCAACATTTATTAGCTGGATGTACCATACAGTAAAGTACAAGTGTACTCATCTGTCATAAGTGAAACTTCACGCTGGTTAACAGCAACTCCCCTTCCCCATCTTCTCCAGCCCCTGGAAGCCACCATCCCACTCTGGTTTTATGAATTTGACTATTCTAGATAGCTCATGTGAGGGAAATCATGTAGTATCAGTCTTTCTGTGACTGGCTTATTTTCACTCAGCATAATGTCTTCCATGTCCATCCGTGTCGTTGTAAACGAGTTTCCGTCTTTTTAAGGCTGAATAATACTCTACTGTGTGTATATACTTTTTATTTATCCATTTATCTATCCTGTTGATAGACCTTTAGTTCGTTTCTCTATCTTACTTGCTTAATTTTTTTTAACATTTTTTGTTTATTTTTGAGAGAGAGAGAGAGCGAGCGAGCAGGGGAAGGGCAGAGAGAGAGAGGGAGACACAGAATCCGAAACAGGCTCCAGGCTCTGAGCTGTCAGCATAGAGCCTGATGAGGGGCTCGAACCCACGAAGAACCCCGTGAGATCGTGACCTGAGCCCAAGTCAGCCGCTGAACCAACAGAGCCACCCGGGTGCCCCTCTCTATTTTGCTTATTATGAATGATTCTGTGGTGAATATGGAGTACGGAGACCTCTATGAGATCCTAATTTTAATTTTTTTTGAATGTATAGCCGGCAGTGAGGTTGCTGGCTCATTTAGTTGTTTCATTTTTAGTTTTTTTGTTTTCCACTGGAGCTGTACCATTTTACGTTCCCCCTAACAGTGCACAGGATTCCAATTCTGCTACCACTTCAATAGCACTTATTTTGGTTTTTCGATAATAACCGTCCTAAGAGGTGTGAAGGGATTCTTCACTGTGGCTTTGATTTGCATTTCTATGACGATCAGTGATGTGGAGCATCTCTGTATGTTGGCCATCTTGTGTCTTGTTTGGAGAAATGTCTACCCAAGACCTTTGTCCATTTTTTGAACAGGCTACGTCATTTTTACCTATTGAGTTATAACAGTTCCACATATACATTGATATTAACTCCTTATCAAATATATGTTCTGCCAGTACAGTTTTTCCTATTCTGCATTTTGTTGATTGTCTCCTTCACGGTGCAGAAGAATTCCAGTTTTTGATATAGTCCTTCTTGTCTATTTTGCTGTTAATTGCTTGTGCTTTTGGTGTGATAGATATCCTAGAAACCATTGCCTAGAGCAATATCATGAAGCTTTCCCTCTGTGTTTCACAAATACTTTTTTAGTATAAGTATTGCATGGGACATATAGGCACATTTTCTTAAAAATCTGAGATTCAAATTGAATTATCTGGTGAAAAAAATAGTGGAGTTCATTATATGTAAAGTATTTTCTAATTCTAAATTCTGAACTTTCCTTGAAGATTGGAGACAGTTTTTATAGGTAAATTTGCTGTTTGAGCTAGAAAGTGTATTAGAAGATGCAGTCTAACCTCCAAATCTTTCTCCCAGGAGCAGGGGTAACAGCCTCTGTTCTCAGAGCTGCCTTCCTCTGGAGTAGGATAGAGTCTCCTACTGACTGCTGTCTTTGTGTGTGAACTGTACATGAAGTCCCCCCCTCCCCAAATAATGGAAACAGCATTCCTTGCAGTGTGTTTTTCCAGTTACAAATGACAAGATATTTGCTTATAGCACATTAAGTACCCTATCTCTACTAGGGTTTCTGTGTTCATTCTAGAAACCTGTTCTCTGGATGCAAAGTACACATATGCATTTAAAAGGTCAAGGGCAGGGAGGGAGGGAGGGCATTTGATGCATGTTTGACTTCTGAATTATTTTTTCTTTTCCCAAAGGCTAGACTCTCCATTTATAGCAGATGATAATGGTTTTGGATATCTGAAAGTTTCTCCTGTTTTTTTTTTAATATATCAAAAGTTTGCTCAGCAGTTAAATAACAGCCAACTCTTTAAACCCCTGCAGAACCTCTGCACTGAGTCATAGATGTGAACTTGTATAGAGTATGATAGTGTGATTCATTTACACACAGAGCAAACTTGAACTGAGGGTCAGCCACGTTTAGTGAAAACTTTGGCATTTAGCTAAACACTTGTGAATGAGAAGTAAGCGTGTTGTAGCCACAAAGACTGTGGGGTTTTTTGTAACACAACATTTTCATCGCCACATACCTAATTCACATAACTCATACCAATATCCATGACTTAGGAGTGGAGGCAGAATTATAAAGAATTGTAGTTATCATTCCTGTTCTGGATATGCCCAGTTAGAAAATGGGATGAAGACAGAATTCTCAATTAGTAACTAATACTTCCAAATATTTAGTTTCAGAAACCATGCGTGGAAATATGAGTTAGCATTAATGGGAGGGTAGTTTTAGAAGCCAATTCAAATACAGCTTATTTTGTACATCTTATATTTTTCCTGAATCACAAATCACAATATCATACCCATGAGCAATTTATATACCTGTATTCAATATACCCATGTTTAATATATATCTAAATACATGCACATAGATATTTTATCATACCCTAATGTGGTATTCAGCTTAAAGAGATGAATTTTTTCATACCCATCCTGAAATTCACAGTAAGGTTTAACAAAGACCTTTGTACATAGTAACAATTAAACATATACATGTTTATACAAATATAAATTTAACATATATAACATATACATGTTATATATATTATATGTAATATATATATTTATTCAACGTGAAACCAGGGAATATAATTATATTTCTATTAGTGCTGTAAGGAACAAAAAATAATTATTCATAAAAGAAGTCAACATTCCCAGTGTCCTTGATTTGCAATTTTTTGTTTTACATTTTAATAAAATATATTGAACCAAACATAATTTTTATCAGTTGCAGTTTTGAAAATGCTTTATTTATGAACAATAAAAGCATACTTGGAAAGAACTTTGTTAGGTGTCTGACAATGTTGATTCATATTTATCTTTTCAGTGTTTGCAGAAACCAGTCTCTCTTCAGGTCAGATTTAGTAATAAGTTGCTTCATGTTATTATTTATGAGTAATCCAGTCCTCCTAATTCTGTGGTAGGAGAACTGTCAAATCCCGTATGCCTGACAAATGAACAATGATTTATTTCTCTCTTTGTGTTAAAGATAGGTGAATGTGATTTTCATGGAAGTCGATTATTTCTTGCAAACCCTTGGCGGGGCTGTAAAGAAGTAGATCCAGTCACGAACTTTCTTTCTCCATATCTGTTTCTTTTAGAACAACTGACCAGGAAGCAATTATACTGGCTGACCTACCTGTCTTCATGGTTTGAGCTCTGGTCTCTTCTTCTCCCTTGGGCATAGGTGTCCTTAGTGACATTATAGTTCTCGCACAGGTTCCAGTCAGCGTCACTTTACTTTGCCTTGTTATTCTGGCCAGCTAGACTATAAACATCTAAGAGGCACCCAACATATCATATAATGGAAATGGTAAGGATAAAATTATGTTTAAACATTTCATATGGTGACTCAAAATGACAAGTGCTAAAACTTTCCAGTCATAATATTCTTACTACTAGGTGAGTAACTCATTCACTTTTCAGTCATTCATTCATTCTTTCATTCATTCATTCATTCAGTGAGTTAGTCAATTATACATTAACCTTAAAGTCAGTGGGATACAGTGGAAAATATGGCTTTGAAATAAAACTGAGTTTGAAACCCACTTTGACTACTTATTGGTTTTCTAACCTTAGGCGACATATTTAATAATCCTGGATCCCAATGTTCTCTTCCCAGGAGGAGAAAAACATATTTTATCATGTTTAAAAAAAGTAAATCTACTATGTAACAAGTCTATTATGTTGTGAGTAGTCACCAAAACATTTGATTCCTTTGCTCTAGTTTAGTAGGATATTGTATTTTCCATGTTCTCTTTGCTACCTGATACACATTTGTTAATTTCTTTTTTTTTAAAAACACATGATAACAATTATTAGATTTAATTCAATACAGAAAGCTCACCATCATCAAGGTGCACCAAGTTCAATCATCTGGAAGGTATGTGTATTAAAAAAGAAGTATTACTTTTTTCTCTGTCCCTTTCTTCTCCAAATGTTCAAAGCACTGTGGAGTGACAATACCTGATTTGTATAAATGGAAAGGAACCCCTTGCGTGGCACATATATAGGGGTCTATACTATTCCTCAGTAACACAGAGACATCAAGAACGAATTCAGGCGACCATATATACCTCACGTGATACAACGTGCATTGCTAGGCCATAGTTTCAATCTTAGGTATTTCTCACCACCATCTGCTTTTTTCTCATTTATGCAGATTGCGGGTGGTGTGAAAATTTCCTTTGTTTACAGTTTTTAAGAAATCTAGTCATTGCAGAAGGAAATAAAGCATTCATATACAAACATCCAGCTGTTTTCAAGATGAGGCTCCTGATAATATTCTAAACCTTTTGGGATAAAGGCATAGGGTGGGAGAACCCAAAGCTAACATGTTATTTCTTCCCACAAAAACAACAAAACAAAGATTATTGGATAGTTTCATATAGACGCAATATATACATATTCATATACATGTATGTTTATTCAAATATCATTTGAAATGATAGCCCATTTAAGTAATAGATTATCTATTCTCGAGCATCAAACTATGCTACTTATGAGCACAGGCTATCTATTTGTTGTGTTTTTTGTTTGCATCAACAATACATCACCACCTTTTGTTCTCATAAATCTTACCTCAAAATTATAGCGAAAGGATGCACCTGGGAGAAATATATCTGTGTGGTTCATATAAAGTGTGGAAAAGTGTTTTGTAGACAGTGTTGTTGAAATATTGTTATTTTGTGTATGAAAAGTAACAGCAAACGCTTTTTTGACTTCTGCCTTCTCAGTGCTTATGTTCTCATGTTAAGGGCATGTCACTAAATATATACATATACATGTGAAATACATACATCTGTGGAAATATATACAGAAAAGTTCATGAATTACAAGAGCATGTCTTATAAATATTCATGAAACAAACACACCCATATGACCAACACCCAGAATGTAAAATAAATTACCAGAACATTATCCTGTGACCCATTTACATACATCTCTTCCCTCCCATTATCCCCTCCACCTTCCAAAGGATAACGACGCAATTAACTTCTAACTCCATCCATTTGTTTTGTTATGTTTTTCGTGTTTATTCTGGCTTCTTCTATGAAAAATGTACTTGTGAAAGCCTTTACACTTTTGCATGAATATCCCACAATTCTTTGTTGCCGATATAACAATGATGAACATCTGATTTGTTTATGGTTTATGGTTATTTCGAACAATGCTGTACTGAACGTTCGTGTAATTGCCTTTGGTGCATTTACTCACACTTTTCTACTGGGCATCCATGATCATATATTCAGAATGAGGACACACTGTCTAAAATTTCCCTACATAGTAGTTTTGCCAGTTTACATGTCCACTGACATTACATGACTCTTCTGGTTTCTCCACATCCTTACTGAGATGTGTTACCATGTTCTTTTTTTAAATGTCACAGTTCTGGTGAGTTTGTAGTGATATCCAATTTGGATTTTAATTGTATGTCCTCGATTATTAATGATTTGAAGCACTTTCTATGTCTTTTTGATCATTTGGATGTTGTGTATGTACCCACACACATGCATATGTACATGTGATATCTGTGTCTTTAACCCACTTTTCTGGTAGATTGACTGTTTTATTGTTGTTGTTTTACAAGAGTGATATTTATATTCTACATATGATCCTTTTTCCTTATATTCACTAAAGATATGTTCTATGTTTCAGTGGCCTTTTCTTTCTTTCAATAGTGTTCTCTCTTCTGTGACTGAAACCCAGTTGGTATTAATGAATTATTTTTTATATGTAGTTGAAATGTTTTGCTAATATTTCTTTGTGCTTTTCATACCTATGTTCATCAGCAGCCTGGCCTATAATTTTCATTTCTATAAGGTAGTTGTTAGATTTTGGCAGGAGAATTGGGTTGTTCTCATAAAGCAAGTTGAAAAATAATTATCCGTCTGCTAGGTTCTAGAAAAGTTTGTGTAAAAGGAATATTATGTCTTCCTAAAATATTTAAAGAATTCACCAGTGAAGTCGCAACACCTGTAGAGGAGGTTAAACTGCGTTGTCCATTTCACAGATTATTGGGCTCCTCAGTTGTATTTATTACTTTGTCTGTTTTCCTCATTTGTGCTTTTTCTAGGAATATGTCTACAACTAAATTTGAAAACCTTGTGGCATAAATATAATTGATAATCTCCTCTTATTTTAAATGTCTGCAAGACACATATGTTAACTGATTGTTTTCTTCTGTTTTTTTTTTGATGACTTTTCTTGTTTTTTCTTGATTATTATATATTTTGTTACTTTTAAGAAATTATCTTTTGCTATGTTACCTTTCGTTTTTGCATTTTTTTCTATTTAATAACTTTATTCTCATAGATGTTTCTTACCTCATTCTCCTGTCCTCAAATTTAACTTACTATTTTTTCCAAGTTCCTGGGGAAACTGTTAGCGATCCAAAATATCCTTTCAACACTAAATCTTTTCTTTAAGCATAACTTTAGCTACATTCCACCAGTAAACTCAGGCCATATTCTCATTATCATTTTATTTAAAATGCTCTCTATATCTATCCTGATCTAGCCTGACTTCTTTGTTAACCACTGTATTATTTAGGGGTATATGACTTAATTTCTAAATTGATGATTGCTAATTACATTTTTATTACCGATTTCTAGTTTATTTGTGCTGTGGACAGATAACATGCTATGGTTTAATCCATTATTGGAAACTTTCTAGGACTTGATTTATTTCCCCAAGATATGATTCATTTGGGAAAATTATGCATATTCATTTCAAACTAGGTTCTACTTGTATTGAGTTCAGTTGAGTGCAGCTTTAAGTCAGTCAAGTCAAATGTGTTTTTTAATTCAAAATTCTAGCTCTATTTTTTCCCTAGTTTTTTTTTCCTTCTATTACAAAGAGAAGGATGTTAATTTGTTCTTATCTCATTGTGATTTTGTATTTGTATTTTTTCTTTTTAGTTTGTCATTTTTTGCTTTATGTAATACTATATTACAGTTGCTTGTAATTATAGAAATATTATGTTTGGTGTATTTCCTTTGTGTTGTCTAAAATGTCCCTATTTATTTCTGTTAATGCTTTGTGTTTTATAGTCTGGTTTGCATAGCCCCACCAGCTTTGTTATGATTGGAGATTGCAATGAATATCTTTTTCTGTCTTGCATTTTTCTTCATTTTCACCATTTCTGTGTCTTTGTATTTAAGTATGTCACTTTAAAAAGGCATGAAGTGGAGCATGTTATTTAAATCAATATTAAAGTCTTTATCATTTAGTGTACTGAGTTAATTTACTTTTAATGTAATTATTGATCTATTTGGGTTTACGTACATCATTGAAATTGTGTTTGAAATTTGTTCTGCCTGTTTCTCTTTTCTATTGGTTATTGGCTCCTTCTGCATTTGTCAAGTATTTTACCTCTTTGTTATATATTCACTTTAAAAAGTTATTTACTTAAATTGAAGTTAGTTAGTATACAGTGTAGTATTGATTTCAGGAGTAGAACCCAGTGATTCATCGCTTCCATACAACACCCAGTGCTCATCCCAACAGGTGCCCTCCTCAAGGCCCGTCACCCATCTAGCCCATCTGCCAACCCATCCCCCCTCCAGCAACCCTCAGTTTGTTCTCTGTGGAAGAGTCTCTTATGGATGAACTTTTTAATGATTCTTTTTGCCATTGTACTTGAGAGTAATCACTGACTGATTATATGTAGCATAAGTTAGTACTTTTTCACATCTTGATCACTACGGTTAGTTTACTGAGCTCTAGAAAGGATCTAATAATAAAAGAAATGGCTGTAATTTATCCAATGATTCATCTTCATACAGTCATTATTTCCCATAAAACTTGACAGTAATATTGCATATATTTTTAAGTGGAATGAAGTCACAAAATAAAAGAAAAATATGCAAACACAAAGCAAAAAGACATAAATAAATCAGCATGTGTTGATCTTAATTTCAGTCTATTTAAGCACTGTGTCAAGCTGGAAAATGATTAAATATAAACCCCTATTGAGAATAATCCAAAGGACATAGTTGATCTGTAAAGACATTATATACTAAACCATTCCTAATTCTTTCCAGGCTTTTGAAAAGCTATGTGTTTTGTGTGATTGTTTTTCTGCTATGTAGCTCTAAAATACATCTAAGCAATCCATTTTTCATTCCCCTTATAAATTTTTTTTGGAGTAGTTCTGGATTCTTTTCAGGTTTTATCCTTTTACATAAAATCCCCAGTATCACCCTCGTCTTCTGGTTTGTTTTGTTTTCTTTTCTTTGGTATGATTCCCATTGTACACAAATGATGTTGTGTCTGCCATTACTTTCCTTAGGCTTGCTGTTGGATTTATAAGCATTCCTGGTAATTGTGTTCAGTAATCATTTGCCATGCCTCATCAGCGGTATTGATTTTCCCCTTGTGTGCAGATTTCCCATGAGCAGTGCCTTTGTGAACCCCGGAGCAACGTGCTCTTCCTGCTTGTCCCTGACCTCCTCAACAGCATCGTGGCATGTGAGTACTGAATTTATATAAACATTTTCAGGGGGCGCCTGTGTGGTTCCATTGGTTAAGCATCTGACTCTCGATTTGGGCTCAGGTCATGACCTCGCCGTTTATGAGTTTGGTCCCACATCGGGCTCTGGGCTGATGGTGTGGAGCCTGTTTGGGATTCTCTATCTCTCTGCCCCACCCCTGCTTGTTTGCTTGCTTGCTTGCTTCCTTCCTCTCTCTCTCAAAATAAATAAACATTAAAAAATAAAATAAAATATGCGGCACCTGGGTGGCTCAGTTGGTTGAGAGGCTTACTTTGGCTCAGGTCGTAATCTCATGGTTTGTGAGTTTGAGCCCCACGTGGGACTCTATGCTGACAGCTCGGAGCCTGGAGCCTGCTTCAGATTCTGTGTCTCCCTCTCTCTCTGCCCCACCCCTGCTCATGTTCTATCTATCTCTCTCTCTCTCTCTCTCTCAACTAACTAACTAACTAACTAAATATTTTCAGGATTTTTTTCCCAGTTTCATCAAACTGGTTGGTATTTTTGTGTAAAAAAATGCTTGAAGCTTGTGAAATGTTTAGAGAGGAAAATAAGTGAGTATTTAGATATAAGAGTATATGGCTCTCAGTGAGGCTTTAAATGAGTTCCTGCCTAAGAGTAATTGACCTGTTTTGTTGAAGTTGAGGGAAGCTGGGGAGAGACTAAACCTTACAGAAGTATTTTAGAGGTACACACCAAGGACCGAATATGTCTATTGATCAGCCTAGGAATCTGTTGGACATATGCAAGTATCCATAGAAGAATGGCAGAATGTCTCAGCCAATGGGGGTCTTGTTTCTTTGGGCAGGCAAGCTAATCAGATGAATTATAATATGACAAAAGTTCTCTAATTATGTATAAATAAGTTTTGAAGTATTCAAGAGGTCTTTTCTACATGGCTGCTTGTTGATAGCATAGGATACAAAATACCAAAATTCCTGGTTGTAGGTTGAATATTTAAATGACTACAATCTCTCTGCATCTCAATCCTGCTGGTATTTTTTTCGCAATAATATTTCAAACTACAGTGTTTTTAATTGGATCAAGGGCAACATTCTTAAGAAGTATTATGCCTTCGCTCTTGAATTGAGCTGTGTCTCTTCACTTATTTGTCACCGTTTCCCAAAAAGTGCTCTATGCTTTAGTCACTTCGTGTCTCTGCATCCTGTAGACTCACCAAAATCATTGCAATATTGTGGTTTTCCTTGAGTCATCCTATTTCCTGAATGTCTTCCGTCTCTTATCACTTTAGATACATGTTCAGCTTTCCTAAATGCTCCAATCCAACCAAGCAGCTAACGCAATGGACCAGAGTGTTAGACTCAGTTCTAGATTTATAAGCAAAACCACAAAACGCAGTCCAACACGGTCTAATACTTATGCGTGGTTGTATATTATCCGAAACCTGTGTTATGTTAAAAAAGGATGTCGTGCTTAGGCTCATAAGGACAGAGAGCCAGTTTTTGTGCTTATACATTATTACTCAAAGAACCAACATCTTAAGATAGCTGATAAATATTTTTTTTTAATTTTTTTCAACGTTTTTTATTTATTTTTGGGACAGAGAGAGACACAGCATGAACGGGGGAGGGGCAGAGAGAGAGGGAGACACAGAATCGGAAACAGGCTCCAGGCTCCGAGCCATCAGCCCAGAGCCTGACGCGGGGCTTGAACTCACGGACCGCGAGATCGTGACCTGGCTGAAGTCGGACGCTCAACCGACTGCGCCACCCAGGCGCCCCTGATAAATATTTTTAAGTGATGTCTCTCTGATGAATTTAAAATCGCTGCACCTTTGGGAGTCAGGAGCTCTGAAGAGTCTGATAATTCTCCATTTTTGCAAAGTTAATAATTTAGTCTGCCTGAATACCATGGGTCTAGCAGGAAGACCTGAGACTTCTGAATCAGAAATAAATAACTTTTAGCCTCAGCACAGCAGTAGACACATGGTGTCTATCCACAGACTTGTGGATTCCTTATGGTCCAGACTTTTGTTTTGCCTCTCTCCTGCTGCATCCAGTATCAGAGGTCCCTGCTGTGTCTCCGAACTGTTGTCCACAGTTGTCTTCTCAGAACTGAAGTGCAGGCTTTCATTACTTACGGCATCAAATAGCACGCAAACTTCTCTAGCTGATCTCTCTGAAGTTAAGTCTTTCTTCTTTAATTCTCTATGTGCCTGGCAATAAACTTTCTAAAGCACCAATGTTACAGTGCAGCTTCCGTATTTAAGTTTAAAAAAAAAAAAAAGGCAAAGCAAAGCACACTTTGATTTCTCATTAAAGAAAGCCCAGACCCCATAGTGGCTTTTCAGGTGTCCTCTAGATGGGTTCAGTGCACGCGTTCCTAGTTTCAATCCCAAGTTGCTTCACTTTACTGCCTTATCCACCTCTACCTGTTCGTGTGCCCTCTGAACCTGTTCTCTCAAATCCAAATAACCGATCTCACTTAACTGGCAGCAAAGCGTGCTCTTGCCGGCTGTTCCATGACACCTTTCTCTAGTCGCCTACTGGAGACTATCTTGCCCTCCTCTAGTGCTGCAAACATCTTTCCTATTCATTGGTTATTGGCTCAACTTGCTATTTCGAGTTATAATTGTTGCTAGAATTTGATAAATATTCAGGAGGCTTAGTGTTTTCATCAGAAAAATTCCATAGTATTTTGGGGGCAAAACTCAAATTAGGTCATGGGTGTACAATTACTAAGGTGTGAATTCCTTTTAAATGTTACTTTGTTATTTTTGAAAGTGATTCCGCCTTCATCCATTTGTGACACCCTCTCTATTAAACAGTAGTACATCCAGGTTTCTCCTCTTCTGGGATTGTTTGTTTTATTATATTTAAGGACAATAAAACACTTAAGAATCTTATACGTTAAGTTCAATGAATATTTGCTTTTGAACGGTACTTTTTCAGTTGAAATTACACTGATTTTTGTAGGTGGCATTTTTATCGGTTAGCTGCAAAGTATTATTTATGTCATGTATTTTTGTCTTCCTTTATAAATTCATTTAGATACATTAATATCCCAATTGTGATATATTTCTTGAAATTTTATGGGCATCTGAGGACTCTCCATGGTGTATTTTCAACATTTTGTGAGATCTAATTAATAATGAGTGGTGTGGGCGCATTCTATCAGATGAAAATCTTCCTGAATGTTAGCACAGCACAACGGCATTCTGTAGAATACACAAAGGCTGTGAATGTTTGGGGGCTCTAGTGATTTAGAAGAACCACTTACATAATACCCTGAGCTGTTACATCCAAGCTACAGCAAGTGGGGAAGAACTGGCATTTGTCTGCAAGACCTTTGCCATAATGAGACTCTTCTCAAAGCTTCAGGTAAAGAACATGGGGCAGTAAGATTCTGCTTCTGGCTGTCTGTATATTTGAATACAGTCACATGAACAAATAGTGGAATCAGCACTTATTAAAGCTGTGTTAGTTGTAGAATTCTTAAAATATTGTACACCTATAATAACATTTCAGGTGGTAGTAAAATATGTTTTATTTTAATCTAGAAGCAAAGTACTTCTCAGATATACATGTTGAAAAAATTAAATAACACACATGCAATTAACCAACATGCCATTAGCTCTTCTCGCTGCTTATAATTGCAGCCATTTCTCCCAAAAGAAAATGCATCCGGATCTTCTTTTCCCTACAAATGAATACAGTAAAGTGAAAGTTAAATCAGTATGCATTCTTTGCAAAGAGTAAAATTAAGATCGTTTTTAGACTGTCTTAAATGTGAGTTTTTTAAGATGGCAACTGGTAGAAGTCAATCCAAATATATTTTTGAATAGGGGATTTTTGATATGAAAGTAAGCATAATCATCTATATGGGGAAAAAATATAACCTGTGCAGTTATCCAAATTTTCTCAACCCATAGTGTCATAAAATCAGGAAACTGTTCTGCAAAAGTTAAATGATTTTTAGAATATTTTTGAGTATTAGTATCTGTAGTTCTAATCTCTGAATCTGTACTTTGGAATTACACGGATGTTACTGACCCACCAGCCTCGTGCCTGAAATGTATTTGATCTGATATAAGATCATGGATGTTTTCTGTGTGAGATGAAAAATTGTCTCCAAAGCTGTCGTATGTACAAGTTAAAGAGAACTGGAAAGAGCTCTGATGTAATTCACATTGGTTGCGTAAGTGACGTGCATTTTCTTTTTCTTGACTTTTTATAAAAGTCATATTTAAATGAAGATCAGTCTTACCCTCTCATCGGGCTGTAGGATACTTGAGGGCAAGGGCCCTGTAATACTTGTCTTCATATCCCCAGTGTGCAGGGCGATTCAAGGATTTCAGGGGGGTTGAAATGCCCCGCTAGGTGATGGTAGTACACACCAGCGGTGTTGAACGTTGCTTTGACAGGTTTGCAGAGAAGGGACATCCCTCACAGGCTGTGTCTGTCCCGAGTTTATATGCTCAGAGGCCAACATCCAGAAAAGGAGGAGGGCAAGGGCACTCCTGGAGAAGAGGAGTGTTGGAGATGACTCTCACCTTCATGGCAGAGCTCTGTGTCAGGGTCTGAATGACAACAGTGGCTGGGAACCTGCACAACCACAGACTATCTTATTTATGCCCTGTAGATACAGGCTGCAGTTTTGTAACGTATGCAAAATATTTATACATGGCTAAATATCTGTTTATCTGGGATATGTTTAACACAACTGGACATATAAAATTTTCAGTTGGGGGACGCCCAGTTGGGTGGCTCAGTTGGTTAAGCGTCCAGCTTCAGCTCGGATCATGGTCTCGTGGGTTTCAGCCCCGTGTCAGGCTCTGTGCTGACAGCTCAGAGCCCGGAGCCTGCTTTGGATTCTGTGTCTCCCTCTCTGTCTGCCCCATCCCTCCTGCCCCCCCCACCCCCGCGCTCTTTCTCTCTCTCAAAAATAAATAAACATTAATTTTTTTTTTTTAAATTAAATTCGGTGTGATCAGGGTTTTGAGCTTCAAGGGTCTTTGCCTGCTGTGAAATATAAGTAATGCAGGGACCAACCTACAGAGACTGTCTCTGGCTCATATATACAAGACAGTGCCTATCGTAAGGCATGGCACGTAGCAGGGCAGATATAGGTCTGCTGAAAATATACAGTCAAATCATTTTTCATAATGAAATAATTGTGTAAGCCTCCAATGACAATCCAATTTTATTTCACTTATGGAAGGTAAGACAAACCAAGATTAAATTCCAACATTGATCTTCATAAAGGCTCCATTAGGACAGGACTGTGCCCTGGAAATAAGCATCTTTCTTATCTCTCCTTCAGGAATCGCATGTGTTTATTTCTGTTCGTTCTGTAGGCTTGAAATTGCTTTATATAAGGGATTTGAATTTCCTCTCTCTTTTTTTTTTTATCAAAAGAGATTGTGGATTGTGCAGATACATCCATTTTCACTTTTATACTTGCTTCAGATACATTAGCTCAGTTCATCCTTAACAGCCATAAAGATTGCGCTGAGAGGTCTCTCGTGCGAGGTCTTTAGCACCAAGGATGGATGGCTTAATGTCCGGTGGGGTAATTACTGAAGCAACTGGAAAGGGAAGGAATCAGAAGGTAAAGAGCAGTGTTGGGACTGATTGCTCTAGCAAATATTTGGTAAAATTGCCAGCCACAGTAAATTCCTTCCCATCCAAGCTTTTGGCTTTGGGATAGAAATCAAAAACAAAACAAAACAAAACAAAAACAATCAAACAAAAACTATAGAATATTGCTGCATGCGGACCGCTCTTTGATGTTCCCAGCCTGGAACTGAAAGAAAATTAAAATTAGAGAAATGTTAGCCAGTTTGTAGACTGTAGGCAGAGAAAATTCTTTAATAGAGCTGTGTTCCAGTTCATCTCGGCTTTCAATCTAAGATATTTAAACGTCCAGCAATTCAGGGCCTGCCAGGATTAGAAAAATCAACTACTTCTCTATGTCAAACAACAGAGACACGTATGTCCATCAGCTTCCTTGTCGGTAGCCTTGTGCTGTGAATCCAAATGCAAGCTAGGAGTCCGCAGAGCAGTATGGACGTCTGTTCCATTTTCTCCTCCACATCTGTGCTCACGCTTTCGCTGCCCGGCTCTGTGCCCTGGGAATATCGGCCCCCAGAGTGCATCATTGCACCCCCTGTGGAGAAGCCCTGGAATGCAGGGCAAGAGAACAGAGAGGCAGGGGTGTCTATTCCCTCCGTGCTGAACTAGGTTTGGTAGTTTCCGCATGCTTCCTTCTGTGCGGCACCCCTCTCCTGCAGGCCCAGAGGAGGAACACGCTTCTGTTATTTTGAGTCCCCAGGTGCTACGTCTCAACCCTGCCCACATCTTCCTCAGTCTCTCAGAATCTCTTCAGGTGCCTTTGCGGAGTTTGCCAGGACTTTCCCATGGGGAGCCCGGCACCCATGAATCCTTATGAATCTCCTGAAGATATGTGCCATTACATCCAGGGCGACAATGACAGGCCAGTCACATAAGCTCATACAGACAGATAGCAAGCTAAAATACTGAAATCAAACATATCCTTGTCTCTTGTCATTCCTGTTCCCGCTTTCCTGCCTTTTAAACAGTATTTTGGGGGTGCCTAGCTGGCTTATTAGTTGGTAGAGCATGCGACCTTTGATCCCGAGGGTGTAAGTTCAAGCCCCACACTGGGTGTGCAGATTACCAAAAAAATAAAAACTTTAAAAACAATTGTTTTGTTATTTTTTCGATATCTGTTTTATCTATTAGCTTTATAACTAGCATTCCTTACAGAATTTTGGTAGTCACTGTAGGGATTACGGTACACATGAACTTTTTCCAGAACGCTTAGAGTTAATATTTCACTGCTATGCATAAAGTAGGAGGCTTTTCAACACTGGAGGTTTGTGTACACGCTGTTGTGGCCTTTACTGTAGTAATGCAGTATGTGTTGCATCTACATAGGTTATAATCGTCATAAAGCTGTGTTAGAATGTCTGTTTAATAATCATTTGAGGGCGCCCGGGTGGCTCAGTCCGTCAAGCGTCTGACTCTTGACTTCAGCTCAGGTCATGATCTCACAGTTGGTGAGTTCCAGCCTCGCGTCGCGCTCTGCGCTGATAGCGTGGAGCCTGCTTGGGATCATCTTTCTCTCTTTCTCCCTCTCTCTCTCTCTGCCCTTCCCCCATCTCTGTCTCAAAATAAATAAACTTAAATAAATAAATAGATAAAAAATAGATAATAATTTGTATGCTAGAGAACTTAACGAGAAAAAACACAGTCTTATGCATCTGCCCTTATATTTATATACCCAGTGCTCGTCACTTGTAGCCCATACAATATTCTTTCCCTTCAGCTAGAACATCCATTAGAGCTTCTTACATCAAAGGGCTGCTGGCAGTGAATTCTCTGCGTTTTCATTTACTGAATATGCTTTATTTTGCCTTCATTCTGCAATGATATTTTCCATGTAAATAGAATTCTGTGTTGGCAGCTCTTTATTTTGTATTTCTTTCAGGACTTTAAAGTTAGTGTTCTATTGTTTCTGATGAGAAATCAGCACGCATTCAGATTGTTCCCCTCTACATAACATGTTGTTTGTCTCTGGCGGCAGCCATGATTTTCATTTCGTACTTGGCTTTCAGCACTTTGGCGGCGAGATGCCTGAGTCAGGTTTTCTTTCTATTTATCGTCCTTGCGGTTGAGTTATCTTTTTGAACTTTAGGGTTTATGTCATTCCCCCGATATGGGTGATAGACATTATTTCTTCCATACTGTCAGCCACTTTCCCATTTTCCTCTCCTCCTGGGGCTCCAAATGTTGTTTTAGACCTTTGGATATTGTCACAGATGTCCTTGACACTCTGTTATGTCTTAAGATCATTGTTCTTTATGTTCTTCAATTTAGGTTTTTCTGATAAGCTATTTTCAAATATATCAATTCTTCTATGTCTCACTTGCTATTAATTTTTTATGTTAAATTCATTTTTATTTTAGAATTTCGATTGTGTTGTTTCTTATAGTTTTCCTTGAACTGCTGAAAGTTCCTTTTTTATTATGAGTTTCATTCATTATGTTTTCTTTATATATAACTATGATAATAATAACTACTTAAAAATCCTTTTCTGTGTATTCCAATATCTAAACTTTTTGGAGGGTTGTTCTGAAAATGGAATAGAGTTTCCTATTCCTTCCTATGTTGTATAATTTTGGGTTGTATTCTTCATATTGTGAATGATATATTATACTTATATCATGTGTTTCTTATGAGTACTGATATTTTAGCTGGTGGTTACCTTGATTACGTTCAAATAGCAAATTCTGGATTATCTGTGTTGCATGGCAGCTGAAATTTCCTTTCAGTTACCTTACCTTTGGAAGAGCACTCATGTATGTATATTTATTAATATATTAGTTATAAATTGCTGCGCAACATATTATCCCAGTGCTTAGCAGCTAGAAACAACAAACAGTAACTCACATAGTGTGCAGGGCAGGAATCTGAGAGTAACCTTACTGTATGATTCTGGATTAGAGTCTCTTAATGGAGCCGCCAACCGGGTCTGTGATAATCTGAGATTCGACCGGGATTAGCACCTACCTCCAGGCTCAACCACAAACTCTTCATGGTTTCTTTCCATAAGGGATACTCATGATGGCAGCTAGCTTTCCACAGAGCTAGTGATCCAAATGAGAGAAAAAACCTGAAAGAAGTTTTGCTTGTTGGTTTGGTTTTGCATCCTAATATCTGTAATTGTAAACCACCGTATCGGCCACATTCTATTGGTTACCCAGACTATTCTTGGTCCACTCTGGGAGGGGAGCATAAGATGGCTTGAATACCAGGTGTCAGTGACCATTAGGGGACATCTTGGAGGCTAGTTACACTGTCTTGTCTGTCTTCTGTCTTCTAATGTTTCATGTCCCTCCCACTAGAAGACTTGTTCCTTCTCATAACCCTCAGAAGTCTCATCCTGTATACAATATCAGGTCTAGGTCTGTAACATTTTCACCTAAATCAGGCCTGGGTCGGGACATCCCTTGGGTATGGACATCCCAGAGTATAGGGCTTCTCACACTTCCCCTCCTCACGTACCAGACAGGTGGCGGTGATGCAGCCATCGTGTGTGGTGCTCCTGTTCAGGAAGCGAGGACGTGGGATTTCACACAGCTCTTGGTTTCACATTCTTACTTTTCCATTCATTTTTTTTCTGTGACTTCGGAAAACGTAGCTTGCCATAGTTCATCCTGACAGCTTCCCTAGGAAGCAGATATTAATACCTCTGTCTGATTTGGGAGGAAAGGGTTCGTACTGGTTAACTGTATGAAGCAGATGTGGTTATTCATCACTTTCCAGCCCTGTCTTGCTCTGCTGTTCTGCACGCTGCCCTGTGCCCTGGTTCAGGGGTAGCGCTGCCGCACATCCTGCTTCCGTTGGGCTCCTTTGCCGTCAGACGTTCTGTTGACGTCAGCCCATGGGAAATAGTATCAGAAGCACAGATGGTTGGTGAAGGGAGAGTTCGGGACCTTCTCTTTCCTTCGTTTTCCTCAAGTATTACCTTCACTCTGAATACTCTCCTTCCAGAATTCCACCTGACCTTTGTCCCCAATGCAACCTTTCAGTCCACTTGACCCCATGACAGAGGGTAGTAATGTCTTCCCACTGCCGCTGGTCCCCGACAACCTGAACGGTTTGTTATGATTCCCCACCTCTGAAAATGGCCTCCGTATTAATTTTCTTTAAAATCCTCATTTGGGATTTGTTGTGTCTCTGAAAAGGATCTCGAATGATAAGCTTTTCCATTTCTTTTAAACAGTATCCTAGTATAACATATAGAATATAAATTATACATGCATATGTTATATGAAACATGCATTATGTATACATATATCATACTAAATATATATGATATATAATATATAAGTATATATATGTAAATTATATATAAACACATATACATATATTTATCCATACAGATGCAAAAATGTGTGTCTATGTGTATATACACTCACATACCTACATATGTAAAGAGGGAGGCTTCCAGTAAAGGAGAATTAAACATACAGAACGTACCTTAGTGTGAAAGTGTTTCGAGCCTTCAGAAACAGTGATGGGCAGCTCCCTAGCAGGCTGTGATAGAAGCTGTTTCGTTAGCCATTGAGCAGAGCCACTAATGTATCAGTAATTATTTCCTCATATTGTGTCGTTTTCTGACGTTTAAATGTCAATGGGTGTCTGTCCCGTCTAGGCATAGACAGATATTTTTAAAGGCCAACTCTATAAAGATGAAAGAATGATCACAGATGCCTCACGTGAGACCTTGAGCTCCTGTGTGCTCTGATAAGAAAAGAAAGCCTTCTCTTTTAAGGACGAAGCCTCCTTCCACCGCTCCCCTATGATGCTCAGAGTTCTAGCGTCATTCTGATGAACCTGATGCCACAAACAGCCATTTGCATACTATTTTTTCCCCTAGCAGCTGGTGGGTGGAATTTTGATGAGCTAGCTCAGGTAGGTTGTTCAGAAGACCAAAACACATCCCTTAAGCTGCAGGAGTGACAGCTGCCACCGACTTCTGCTAGGCTTCCTCTTGGCCACCTGAAGTGAGCGATAAAGGAGAGCAGCGTAGGAGAATTTTCATTACGAGCTGGCCGTTCCATCAGGAGGGGTGTGTCTCACACTCGTCCTGTTTCTTAATAGGTTCCAGTTATGAGTCAGGCTGTGTTCACTGAGCAATTCCTTAATCTCCTTCAGCCTCGTTTTATTCTCTGTAACCTGATCGGTTGAGAAGCATGACAAATAAAAGACAATTCATAAAAGGAAAATTTCAACCTCCTTGCTTCATGCACATTCTTTGAAGTAATAATTCCTATTTGTCAGCGTGGTAATATAAGGACTGAATGAGATGACAAATATAATAGGGCTAAGTATGTAGTAGATACTGAACGTATGTGAGTATATATGTTGCAATTTAATGGATGAATAAAGCCATAATATACTGAGCCCTAGGCTACGAGTTGGAGAGAAAAACTGACGTGTGTGTGTGTGTGTGTATATATACATATATATATATATATATATATATGTATATATATACATATATATGTAAATAACTGATTATAGATCGATCTGGGAAATATGCACACACATATAATGCACATATGTACAAAATGTATGTGTGTGTGTGTGTGTGTATATATATATATATATATGCAAATATTAAATAAGAGTTTTCCTATTTCTTATGGTATTGAGCCTAAGATCCCAAGCTAAAAACAATAAGAACTTAAAACACTCATTTTCTAAGGAAAAACATTCAAGCTACCAAACAGTCCCCTGGAGTAAAAGCTGAGAGGTAGTGGAAATGGTCTCCATTTCTATCTCCTCCCCAATATATACAGCAATGAAAACAGAGCCGTGAGGGACAGCCGTGTGACCTGGTAGGCTACTCCCTGTCCTTTGTAAAAGACACACTCACCATGTAACCTTAAGAGGCCACAAAGAATCCTCAGTCAGGATTGGACACACATGCAAGGGGTGGCTGGAATCTTATGCAGCTTGTCACACAGATGATGTTCACATTCCCAACCTGGCGCTGCTCCCGTGGTAACAAGGATTAAGGAGGTTTTGAGACAGCCAGGCTTAATCTCTGGAGGAATGAGTGGGTGTGTGCACAAGAAACAGGTGCCCACTCTGGTACACAGATGTCAGAAGACATAAGGTTGCCAGCGATGCCTACAAAGAGGCTTGGCAAGCTGATGAGATGCCCCTGCACATCTATTGGAAAGGCCCGAATAAAGAACACTGACAACATCAAATACTGGTGAGACGACAGAGCAGCAGGAGCTCTCCATCATTGCTGCCGAGAATGCAAAACACTCCAGACACTTTGGAAGACACTTGGGTGGTTTTTCACAAAAATACAAATATTCTTACTCTATGATAAAGTAATCGTACTTCTTGGTATTTACCTAAAGGAATTGAAAATTCATGTCCAACACAAAAACCTGTACGTGGATGTTTATAGCAGCTTTATTCATAATTTCCTAAAGTTGGAAACCACCAGTAAGTGAATGGATAGACAAGCTTTATTATATCCGGATGATGGCATATATTCAACACTAAAAAGTAATGAGCTACCAAGCCATGAAAAGACATAGGGGAACTTTAAATGCATATACTAAGTGGAAGAAGTCAATCTGAAAAGGCTACATTCTATATGGTTTCAACTGTATGACGTTCTGGAAAAGGCGAAACCGTGGAGACAATGAAAAGATCAATAGTCTCCAGAGGCTGTGGATGGTGGGTGGGGGGTTGGAGTGGGGCAGAACACAGTGGATTTTTAGGGCAGTGAAACTATTTGTGACATCATAATGATGGATACAGGTTGTTATCCATTCACCTAACCCATAGAATATAAAACACCAAGAGTGAATGCTAATGTAAACTCGAACTCTGGGTGACAGTGATGTGTCCATGTACATTCATTATTATAACAAATGCATTATCCCAGAGGGGACGTTGTTGATGGAGAAAGCTATGCATGGTGGGGAGCAGGGAATATATGGGAAATCTTTGCAGCATCTCGTCAATTTTGCCATTAACTTCAGTTGCTCTAAAATAACAGTCTTTAAAAGTAAAAAAAAAAAAAAAGCCTTGATATAGTAGGTGTGGGATAAGGATTGGGACAGCCACCATATCTGTTCTGCTGCCCGCCCCCCCCCCCCGGGAATGGAAGAAGACAGTTGAGTCAGAGGCTTCATTGTAAGTATGGACGTGCAAGATGAGGCATACAGTGTAGGGCTCTCTAGGAAGTCCTAGGACAAGTAGAATTACATAGGAGTTGGGATACATGTGATCAGAATATTTATTGCTGAGGGAATCAACTGGGATGAGGCTATCTCTGAGAGGTTGCTCTGTGACTCACCCTAACAGGGTAAGTGTGAACTGAATGTTACCCCAACATAACTACATCTACCTTCTAGCTACTCATTTCATGTTGGACCTGTTACGTGTTTTATGAGTGAGTATCCAGGGCTCTATAAAAATTTTTTAAAAAAAATAATGTTTATTTATTTTTGACAGAGAGAGAGAGAGAGAGACAGAGCATGAGTGGGGAGGGGCAGAGAGAGAGAGAGGGAGACACAGAATCTGAAGCAGGCTCCAGGCTCTGAGCTGTCAGCACAGAGCCTGACCCGGGGCTTGAACCCACCAACTGCGAGATCATGACCTGAGCCGAAGTTGGACACTCAACCGACTGAACCACCCAGGCGCCCCTGTAAAAAATTTTTAAAACAATGCATCCTTTAATAAAGCCAGGATCTGAACCCAAATATAATTCTCAACCATTACCCCAAACTGGGCCCCACAATAGGGGGTAGTTAATGACTGAAAAAATACCAAGCACAAAATCTAGTTAAAAAAAATAAAAGTAGGCTTGGCACCTATGTCTCTCTCTAATAATTGAAGATGATGGCTGCATTTATATCTGTGTTATTCATCGCTGGTTATTCTGTCATCCTGCTGAAGGACTTGGGCACATGGTTTTTTACAGTAGGTGCTGGCTAAATCTCAGCACTGTGCTTGCAATGATTTCCCACTGTCCCTGGGATTTATGTGATAATAAAAGAGGGGTAATCAGGTGAGCAAAGAACTTTCCCCAGGATCCTAAACCTGAGATTCCAAGAAACCAAGCACAATTTAAATAATTGAATAAGAAATCTCTGTGGACTGGATTTTCTCCCCAGAAAACTAACACATTCAATTCCTATTTAGAGAATTGAAATGTTGAAGAAACTACGTTTCTTATTTTACGGTTAAATTCAGACACCAGTAAACGAAGCTAAGGTGTAAAGTGTTTCCCTCTTATGTACATCCAAGGGGAAAACGGATGCAACAATTTTAAGTAGTTATTTTGTGTCCAGCACAGTGATAGGCAGTTCACATATTATTATGTGATATCTCCAAAACTCTTTGAGATGAATATTATTTTCATTTTGCGGATCAGAGAACTGAGATTCAAAGAGTGTCCACTGTCATGCTGCTAGACGTGAATATTATGACGTTTTGTAAAACTTTCTGTGATAAATTAGTCGACATTTCTGAAAACCAGGAAGAAAGTATTTAATCAGATTTTTGAAATGTGTTGGATAATTCCCAGTTTTGTGTATCAAGGTGAGAGAATGAGTCATCTGAGACTTCTGCTCAGAAATCTGTATTACAATTTGAGTCACATGGAATACAGCCCCAAATATCGTTAATTGTTCAGCCTTTGATTTCAGTTTAGTTCAACAAACACACTGAACATCAAGTATGTATTTTCATCCATTTGTTATTTATTAACAACCCTTAGTGAGTACTATATGCAATAATGTATTATGCAATAATGGAGATGCAGTAATGAATGTCATTCTCATTATTGAAAACTGACAAGTAGCTAATACGTGTATAAAGTAATACATGTAAAATGGTAAGCAAAAGAGCTAGGAGAGGGAAATGCATGGGAACAATATAAAACAAAAAAAAATAGGAAAAGGATATCAACAAGGGATGTGCAGAGTTTGAAATTCAAAAACATGAAAACCTATTAACGAAACTCAAAATTATTTGCTTTCAGATAAAAAAAAATACAACAAAAGTACTATATCATACTATACCTATTCAACTGGCAAAAACCCACAAAGCTTGACAACATCGAGTGTTGGAGAGGATTTGGGAAGGCTGAGCCCTCCGTGTGACTATTGGGAGTGTAGAGGCCTCCTTTCTGCCACATTTCTTAAATGATCTGTTCTTAGATCTAAGTCCCAAAAAATTCTCCCAGAAGTCTGCAAGAGACACCGCCACAGTGCCCATTGGCAAGGGGATAGTGCAGTTGTCACCCAGAGGATGGGGAACAGACTCGCATCTCCCGTTCTCATGAATGTCGGAGTTGTGACAGTTGATCTTGTGGGTCAACTTCACTGGGCCATAGGGTGTCCACACTAAACATTATTTGTGTGGCTGAGGGTATATTTGGGTGAGATTAGCATTTGAATGGGTGGGTGCAGTAAAGCACCCTTCCCAGTGTGGGTCAGTGTCATCCCATCCTTTGAGGGCCTGAATAGAACAAAATGTGGAGGAAGGAGGAATTCTCCCTTTATTCTTCCTGTCCGGTTGCTTGAGCTGCGATGTGGATCTTCTCAATGCTCTCAATGCTTCTCAGTGCTTCTCAATCTCTCTCAGGCCTTCAGATCCTGACTATAATCTCTATCTTCAGCTCCCCTGGTTCTCAGGCTTTTGACTTTGGATGGAGTTCAACCACTGACTCTCTTGGGTGTCTACCTTGCAGACAACTAATCATGGAATGAATCATAACTACATGACCAAATTCCTTATAATGAATCTCTTTACACACACACACACACACACACACACACACACACACACACACCCCTACCTTCTATCGGTTCCATTTCTGTAGAGAATCCTGACTAATACAGTGGTCTATAATGAGAGAGAAAAGAACTATGATAGAGAATGTGACAAAAAGCAATAAATAAATGACATAGAAAGGGGCCTGGCATGGAAAGATACTAATGTACTGTGAACTGAGTAAGATTTATTCCCACCTTAGTATATGAGATCAAAAAGAAAAAAAGAAAAAAAAAACATTCTGTCCCATTGAATCCAACTAAAACTAATTTTAAAATGGTTTCAATTGCAATATTGACCAAGACTCTAAAGTACCTAAGGATAAACACACATACACGTATTAATATAATATATAGGTATGTGTTTATATATGCATACGTGCGCTTTCTATTGATGGCCACTTAAATAAGAGCAGAGAAAAGAGGAGATGTTCTTTATTTTTTTTGTTATGAAAGGATTCAGTTCAGAAAACCCAGTAATGGAAATTCTTAATTACTTCATCGAACCTGTATGTTCATTGTTACTGCAAACACAAATGTCATTGCGGGTTTTTACATTTTTTCTTTACTTTGGTTGTCTCAACAATTAGATCTTAAAATTCAAGTTAGAAACCAAAGGATCAATGATAGTAAAGGTATATTAGAAGAAAAATATGGTTGAAAACTTACTCTACCAGATACTAGGACTTCAGACTCTTGAGACTCCTTGCTGAGAAAGACAAGCTGACTAGTGAAACAGAAAGGGAAGCCCAGGAATAAACTCATGCATACTAGGAAACAGAGGTGGGTTTTCAAATCAATGTGGAGGGGATGGTCCAATCAGGCAGTGGTTTTGGACAATGGATTATCTATGTGGATATATATAAGTGAAGTATCATATGGTATATTGGTGAAGAATGCAGACTCTACATGGATTCAAAACCCACTCCTGTCTATGATAAGCCGTTTGCAGGAAGTTGTTTTACCTTAGTATCCTTATCTGTAAAATGGACTTAAGGACTGCCTGACTCATAGGCTTAGGGGGATTCAATGCCATCACATTAAAAGTGCATATAGTACACAACAGATATTTGTTAGCTACTGTACTCATTATAAATCCAATTGATAGCCTGCATAATTAGTATTATTTTCCTCCTAGTTAATTAATTCATATGTCCATCCAAAATGATTTATTGGACAACTACCATGTACCAGGTACTGTTTTGAGTAGTGGACATAAGAGAATGTAGGAAGCAGACGTAAATCCTGCCTGCATAGAACCCTCAGTCTTGGGGAAAGAGATTAATTTTACTCTCAATTGCCACCTCTTTGTCTTTTTGTGGAAAAGCCACTAAAAATGGGGCATTCACTCCATTGCATTTCCTCTTCCACATCTTATCTAAAATATACATACAGTTTTCAGCTTCCAACATCCTCAGATTTATGTTGTTGTTGCTTATGTACAGTATTTAGAGCGGTCATTTTCAGGAGAAACTCTTTATTAGGGTCTCTTTGTCCAGAGCAGAAGTAAAAATTTTACCCCTTAATATCTAATTCCATTGATTGCAGATATTTTCATTTGTGCAAGGAGCATGGTTATTTTTTTTCCAAAAACTTTAAAACACTTATTTTCCTGTTCATATTTTTCACTTCTTCTTTGATTTTAAAACATATAAGAACTGACACTTATTCCCATTCTGGTACACAGCGTGTGTGTGAGTGTGTGTGTGTGTGTGTGTGCGCGCGTGCGCACGCATGTGTGAAGTTTATTTGTTGCAATCTCTGAATCCAGGATTGTCGGTATATTCTAGAGGGAGGATTTACACTTGCTTCTGTGAGGCACCACTTAAAATATTCATAGCCTATGGTTTTCCTTCTATACTGGTAGTATGCTTTATACCTGCAAATCCATACGGGATTCTCCTGTGAGTACAGATTCTCTCACCAAAAAATTACAGCTTTACAAGTAACCAAGGTCAAAATGCATTTTTTTTCTGCTTTCTTCTGTGTGTTAGCTTCAAATTTCCATTGGCTAACTTATACACTCCCAACCATATAGAGAGTCTTTAATTAGAATTACCATATTCACAGAGCATGGACTTTGCCTTTGAGGTCCTTCCAACCCACTCAGTTTTCAAAGGAATACCTTGTTATCACTGGACACATCAGTACTCCCAGGACAATTAAACAACGCATACAAAATAAACCAAAAACCCAGCACATAGTTACATCTACCTACTCTACATTTCTGCTTTATTTTTAGTCACTCAATTGTGACCAACTTAGTAATGCAACTTAAAATACAATATTTATACAAGAAATGTAAATTTTCCAGCAGATTTCAATAGAAATATTGTTCGAGATAACAGTATCTGGAAATTTAAGTGTTGTTCATTTCACATTTCTTAGTTCTCATTGGAGTTATAATCCTATTCAAATTTAATATTTTAATATTATTTAAGAATGACTAATGTAAAAATCCAAATTTTTCATTACCTCGTTTACAATCACAACCCATAAAATGAATGGAGAATATATTAATTCTGATCACTGACTTTCATCCCATATGTTATTTTTGTCCAATGATTTGCTTCTCTCTTATTTTTCCCTTCCCCGTATATTAGTTACCATCCTTTCTCTGCTCAATATTTCTCTGTCTTTTTCCACTTATTACTTTAAAAGTTTATCTAACAGAAATATGTTGGCAATGATCTATTTTCTGAATAACCTTTACTTCTGTCTTTATTTGGACTCTTGTTTTACACATGATAGAATTCTTATTTAGATATAATTCTTATTTCATATATTCCATAATTGTGTGATGTTGAGAAGGCTGCTGTCAGCCTAATTTTTAAAAATCTTTTGACTTTATTTTTTAGAGACATTTTCAGGTAACAGCAAAACTGAGAGAAAAGTCCAGAGATTTCCCATAGATACCCTGCCCCTACATAGGCACAGCCTCTCCCATTATCAACATCCCTACCAGAGTGGGACATCTGTTACAATCAATGAACACACAGTGACACATCTTTATCACTCAGAGTCCATACTAGGTATCAAGGTCACTGTTGGTGTGGTACATTGTATGAGTTTGAACAAATGTATAATGATGTGTTCCATCATTATGGTGTCAGAGTATTTTACAGCCCCTAAATCTTCTGTTCTCCACTTATTTATCCCTCTCTCCCCTTTAATTTCTGCCAGCCATGGATTTTCTTTTGAACTTTCTCCATACTTTTGCCTGTTTCCAGAATATCATGTAGTTGGAATTACAAATGTGTAACCATTTTAGTTTGGCTTCTCTCATTGAGTAATATGCATTTACGGTACCACCATGTTTTTTCATGGTTTAATACCTTTTTCTTTTTAGTTTATTTACCCATTCACTTGCTGAAGTCAATTTTGGTGGCTTCCAAGTTTTGGCAATTATGATTAAAACTGCTATAAACATCCATGCACAGAGAGTTTTGTGGACATAAGGTTTCCATTCCTTTGGATAAAAACCAAGGAGGGCACTTGGTGGGTCATTATGGTGAAAGTAGATTTCGTTTTCTAAGAAACTACCAAACTATCTTCAAAGTGACTGTCCCATTTTGTATTCTACCAGTAATGAATGAGGTCTTATTGCCACAAGTCTTCATCTGTGTTTGCTGTTGCCAGTGTTCTAGATTTTGGCCAGTATAATAAGCATGTAATGGTATTTCATTGTTTTAATTTTCATCCCCCTGATGGTGTATGTTGTGTATATTATTATTATTATTATTATTATTACATAGTTGACATCCAATGTTACATCAGTTTTGGGTATACAACATAGTGATTTGACAATTCTATACATTACACAGTGCTCACCATGAAAGTGTACGTACCATCTGTCACTATACACTGTTATTACAATATTATTGACTACATTCCCTATGCTGTTCTTTTCCTCCCTGTGACTTATTTTATAAATGAAAGTTTTGCCTCTTCATCCTTTCACCTATTTTGCCCACCCCATTAGCTCCCTCCTCTCTGACTCCTACCAACTTTTCCTCTGTTTCTTATTTGCCATCTATATGTCTTCTTTAGTAAGGTATTGTTAAGATTTTTGTCCTATTTTAAAAATTATTTTGTTATTGAGTTTTAAGAATTTCTTGTTTATTTTTGATAGAGTTTTTTTTTTATCAGATATGTCTTTTGCAAATAATATATTCCAGTTTCTGGCTTGTCTTCTCATTTCCTTCACGTTGTCTTTTTTCAGACTATTAAGTTTTTCTTTAAATAAAATTGAACTTATCAATTATTCCTTTCATGAGTAATGTCTTTGGTATTATATCTAAGAATTCATTGCTATATGCAGGGTTATCTCTAGGTTTTCTCCTATATTATCTTTTTGTAATTTTATACTTTTGCATTTTACAGTAAACACTTTGATTAATTTTGAATTAATTTCTGTGAAGAGTGTTAAGGTCTGTGTCTACATTCTTTCTTTTTACTCTTTCTTTCTTTCTTTCTTTCTTTCTTTCTTTTTTTGCATGTGGATATGCAGTCATTATAGCATCATTTATTGGAAGCAAAGCATCTTTGCTTATATGTATTGCCTTTGCTCCTTTGTCAAAGTCAAATGATTTTATTGGGGTCTATTTCTGAGCTTTTATTGTGTTCCTTTCATCTATTTGTTTATTCTTTCACCAATTACACACTACCTTGACTACTGTGGCTTTATAGTAAGTCTTAAAGTCAGGTACAGGTAGTCATCCAAATTTCTTTTTCTCCTTTAATATTTTGTTGGTTTTCCTGAGTATTTTGCCTCTCTTTGTAAACTTTAGAATCTGTTTGTCAGTATCCACAAAATGATTTTCTGGGACTTTTACTGGGATTTCATTTAATCTCTAGATCAATTTAGAAAGAACTGACATCTTAACATATTGAGTTCTTTTATCCGACAACATGAACTTCATTTATTTAGTTTTTATTGATTTTATTCATTAAAGTTTTCCTCATATAGAGCTTATACAAATTTTGTTAGGTTTGTAACTAAGTATTTCAGGGTTTTGGTGCTAATGTAAATGGTATTGAATTTCTGAATTTGAATTCCACTTATTCATTGCTGGTTTTGGAATGACATTAACTTTTCTATATTAATCTTGTATCCTCCAACCTTGCTATAATTGTTTATTATTTCCAGACACTTTTTATTGTTGTTGATTCTTTCTGCATACATGATCATGTGATCAGCAAATAAAGTTAGTTTTATTTCTTCCTTCCCACTCTGTACCACTTTAATTTTGTTGTCTTATCTTACTGCATTAGCTAGTTCTTCCAATGTCATGTTGAAAAAGAATGGTGAGAGGAAACACCCTTACCTGTGCCTCATTTCAGAGGTAAAGGTTTCTTCCCATCAAGTATTATGTTAGCTGTCAGTTTTTATAAATTTTCTTCATCAAATTGAAGAATTTTTCCTCTGTTATGAGTGTGAAAAATATTTAAATAAGGAGGTCCTTATACTGGGATGGCCCTATTGCCTATGGAAACAAACCAAAACATAAGTCAGGCCACCCCCACTAGAATATGAGAAGTGAACCATAAGAGCAACCAATCATAAACAGCCAGCGAGGCTTTGCCGAATAAGGTACCTGTTTAGAGTATAAACAATCAAAGCTAGTTATTGTTATCATGATTATGATTATGATCATTTGCTTTACTTCAGTGTGTTGTCTCTAGTGCCTTGTCTCCGGCTCCTGTCACTGGATCACCCCTAACCACATTTGCTTTTGCATTATTCAGTTTGAATCAACGTATTCTCAAGTAAATCCTTGGAAAAAAAAATGAGTATGCCTCAGTTTACCTTCTAATGTTAGCTTACAAAGATTTTTAATATGAGTAGGTTTTAGATTTCGTCAAATACCTTTCCTGTATCAATTGATATGATCATGTGACTTTTCTATTCCTATTTACATGATGGATTACATTAATTGATTTTAGAATATTGAAACAGGCTTGCATACCTTGGATAAATTCCACCTAGTTGTAGTGTATAATTCTTTTTATACATTGCTGGATTTAATTTGCTAACGTTTTAAACAGTATTTTTGCATCCATATTTATAAGAGATATTAGTATTTAGTTTTCATTTCTTATAATGGCTTTTCCTGGTTTTGGTATCAGGCTAATGCTGGCCTCATAGAATGAGTCAGGGAATATTTCCTCTGTGGCCTTTCTCTGAAAGTCGTATAAAATTGGTATAATTTCTATCCTAAATGTTTGGTAGAATTCATCAATGAACCCATCTGGGCATGGTTCTTTCTATTGCAGAAAGTGATTAATTATTGATTCATAATTATTTACTTGGGCCCATTTAGATTGCATATTTCTTCTTGTGTTAGTTATGGCAAATTGTATCTTTCAAGGATTTGCCCCATTTTATCTGGGCTATGAACTTTATGGAAATAGAGTTGTTTGTAGTATTCTTTTATTATCTCTTAAATGTCATAGCATTTATAGTAATGCCCCTTATTGCATTTCCAGTGTTAGTAATTTGTGTCCCATGTTAGTTTTCCTCAAGTAATCCAATTAGTGACTTACCAATTTCATTGATCTTTTCGAAGAACCAGCTTTTGGTTTCATTAGTTTGTCTATTGGGTTTGCGTTTTCAATTCTATTTATTTCTGCTCTCCTTTTTAGTATTTCTTTTTTCTTTCTTTGGCTTTAATTTGCTTTTGGTTTTGTTTTTTGATTTTTGTTTTCTGTTTTATTTCTTTTTAGTAAGGTGGAAACTTATATTATTGATATCAGATCTTCTTTTCTATTACAGGTTTCCCCTTCTATCCTAAACTAGAGAATCCCCATGGAATCTGTAGTGAGCCCAAACAGCATAAAGTGAAGAAGCAGTTACCACTAATTTCCATGGAAAAATTTTTGAGTGTTCCCAGGTCCCCAAAATAACCTCTCTTGGACTCTTCTGATACTTAATGGTTGCACAAAATAAATTGAGGTGAAACACAGATGCTCACAGACACAGTTCAGAGCTATGGCTGCGTGATGCTGAGACAGCGAGTGTATTTCCCAGGGAAGGGGTTTCACGGTGCCACTCTGTCTGCTCATGGTACGTGCCACCCCTGTAACAGCTCACGGAAAAAACAAATACTGAGCGCTATTTTGAGTTTTCATCTTTTTTTTTTATAACAGCAAAATCCTCTTTGAAACTTTCAGTTAGCAAACACAGGTACTAACAGTCTTTTGCAAAAGAGAAGCAGCATAACACAGACTTTCAAAAAAGTAGAGGATGCCTGCAAATGGAAACGAAGCTGTACATTTCTCTCTAAGCACTGCTTTTGCTACACCCCACAGATTTTATCGTACGTATTTCATTTTTATTTATTGAAACTGAAAATGTTAGATTTCACTGAACATTTCTTCTACTGCCGTTTGTTATTTCTAAGTTTGTAGTCTTCGTCTCCATGTATTTTGGAGGCTTTCCGGTTACTTTTCTGTCATTTATTCCTAGTTAAATTCAATCGTGTTCTGAGAACAGATGTATAACTTGTGTGTTTTCTGATTTGGTGAGATGTGTTTATTGCCCCTCAAGTGGCCTGTCTTGATGAATGTTCCATGTGAACTTGAGAAGAATGTGTACTCTACTGTTTTTAAGTGAAGTTGTCTACAGGTGCCTATTATATCAAGCTGATTGATGACTTCTTCAAGTTCAACTATGTCCTTACTGATTTTCTGCCTACTGGATCTGTCAATTTCTGATAGATGGGTGTTGACGTCTCCAACTATGATAACAGATTGATTTATTTCTCTGCAATCGTATTAGTTTTGCCTCACATAGTTCACTGTTCTCTTATTAGGGACCTATGTGGGAAGCATTGCTATATCTTCTTGGAGATTAACCCCTTAGCTTTATGTAATGCCCTTAGTCATCTCTGGTAATTTTTTTTTTCAGCTGTGAAGTTTGCTCTATCTGAAATTAATATAGCTACTCTTGCTTTGATTAATATTATTCTGCTGTATGTTTCCACTTCATTTTTTAAGTTTGTATGTCTTCACACTTAGACAGTATTTCTTGTAGACAACACATTTTTAGTCTTGTCTTGTAAGCTACCCTGGCAGTCTTAGTCTTTAAATTTGTGCACTCAGGCCATTGATATTCAAAGTGATTATTGTCGTAATTGGATTGATACCTACCATATTCGTTACTGTTTTCTGTTTATTGTAGTTGTTTCTTTTCTTGTCTTCTCCTTTGCTGCCTTTTGTGGTTTTTGTGAAGCATTTGTATGATTCCATTTTTGTCATCTTTCTTAGTATATTGGTCATACCTCTTTTTTTAAAAAAATTAGTGGTTTCATCCGAGGTTACAATATATGTTTGCAGCTAATCCAAGTCAGCTTTCAAATAACACTGTTCCACTGAACAGGTAGTGTATCGTATATTAACAAAATAATCCTAATTCCTCCCTTCTGTGTTTATTATCATTGCTGTTATTTATATTATATGTAAGCTTATACAAGTGTACATATACATACACATAAGTGATATATACATACCCCAGCACACATAAAAGAATAAATTGCTGGTGTTATTTTGAATAAACTGTTACCTGTCAGATCAATTAAAAATAAGAGAGATAAAAGTTTTTATTTTAACTTCACTTATTCCTACTTTAATGCTCTGCCTTTCTTTATGTGAACTCAAATTTCTGACATGTTATTTTCCTTCTCTCTAAAGAACTTTTGACATTTCTTGTAAGTCAAGTCTTTGGCATTAAATTCCTTAAATTTATGGTTATATTTATCTGATAAAGGTCTTAATTCTCCTTCGTTTTTGAAGGATAATTTTACAGTGTACAAAATTCTCGGTTGGTGTTTTTTTCTGACAATATTTAAAATACTATGCCCCAGTTTCTTCTTGCTTGTATGGTTTCTGAGAAGATAGATTCTTATGTTTGTTCTTACCTAGGAAAGGTTTTTTTTATTTCTGGCTTCCAGGATTTTTTTTCTTATCTTTGATTTTTCTGAAGATGATATGCTTAGGTGACTTTTTCTTTTTTCTTTTTCTTTTTCTTTTTCTTTTCTTTTTCTTTTTCTTTTTCTTTTTCTTTTTCTTTTCTTTTTCTTTTTCTTTTTCTTTTTCTTTTTCTTTTCTTTTTCTTTTTCTTTTTCTTTTTTTTTTTTTTGCCTTTATTCTGCCTTTTTATTTGCCTTTATTCTGCTTGGTGTTCTCTAAGCTCAGTGCATCTGTGGTTTGGCATCTGACATTAATGTGAAGAAATTCTCAGTCACTAGTGTTTATTGTACTTCTTCTGTTTCTTTCTTTCTTTCCTCTTCTAATATTCCCTTTATATACGTGTTACACCTTTTATAGTTGTCCCACAGTCCTTGGATACTCTTGTTTCGTTTTTCCAGTATTTTTTCTCTTTACATTTTCAGTTTTAGAAGTTGCTGTTGAGATAACCTCAAGCTCAGAGATTCTTTCTCAGTCATGTCCAGTTTACTCAGAAGTCCAATCAAAGGCATGCTTCATTCCTGTTACAGTTTTTACGATCTGGCATTTATTTTTGGTTCTTTCTTAGGATTTTCATCTCTCTGCTACTGTTGCCTATCTGTTCTTGAAATATGGTACACTTCATGCATTATAACCTTTAACATACTACTCATGGCTGTTTAAATTCCTGTTCTGATAATTGTAACATTCCTGTCCTTTCTGGATCTGATGCCCTTCCTGTGTGTTCAGATTGTGGTTTTTGCTTTTAGTGTGCCTGGTGAATTTATTCTTTCGTCTTATTTTTATTCTTTTATAGATTATCTGGGTTTTTTTAATCCCATTAATGGGTTTTAGCTCTTTATTAGTTTTTAATCTATTATTCAACTATAGTTACATGTATGTTTTTAAACCTTTGTTCCACTTGCTCTGTTACCGGTTTTGAATCTGAAGATTTATGTTTCCGTCAATCCTAAGAATTTCTCAGCACATTCTTCTGCCACTCTAATTAATCATATGTCAGATTCTTTCATTCTTTCTTCCACTTCTGCTATAATTTTTTATTAAATTCTGTATTAAACTCTGTGCAACAGCCTAAATAAGTTCTTTAAAACTATCTTTGGTGAGTTGAATTTTCCTTTTTAGCTGTATCTAAAATGCTCCTAACATATTCATGAGTTTTTGATTTCAATAAATGAAATGCTAGGTAAGATAAAATTGAGAAATACAGGTGACCCTTGAACAATGTGGAGTTGGCACATTGACCTTCTGTGTGGTCCAAAATCTATGCAGAACTTTTGTCTTCCCCAAATTTAACTACTAATAGATTACTATTGACTGGAGGCCTTGACAATAACAAAGAATCCATGAACACGTATTTTGTATGTTACATGTATTATATGCAGTGTTTCTACAATAAATTAAGCTAGAGAAAATAAAATGTTACCAAGAAAATTATAATGAAGAGAAAATACATTTAGAGTAGTGTAGCACATTTATTTATTTATTTATTTATTTATTTATTTATTTATTTATTTTAATATAAAATTTGTCAAATCGGTTTCCATACAACACCCAGTGCTCCTCGCAACAGGTTCCCTCCTCAAGGCCCATCACCTACCCCCCGTCAACCCTCAGTTTATTCTCAGTTTTTAAGAGTTTCTTATGGTTAGCCTCTCTCCCTCTCTAACGTTTTTTTACCCCTTCCCCTCCCTGATGGTCTTCTGTTAAGTTTCTCAGGATCCACGTAAGAGTGAAAACATATGGTATCTGTCTTTCTCCATATGACTTATTTCATGTAGCATAACACTCTCCAGTTCCATCCACGTTGCTACAAAAGGCCATATTTCCTTCTTTCTCATTGCCACGTAGTATTCTGTTGTATATACAAACCACAACTTCTTTATCCATTCGTCAATTGATGGATATTTAGGCTCTTTCCATAATTTGGCTGTTGTTGAAAGTGCTGCTATAAACATTGGGGTACAAGTGCCCCTATGCATCAGCACTCCTGTATCCCTTGGGTAAATTTCTAGCAGTGCTATTGCTGGGTCATAGGGTAGATCTATTTTTAATTTTTTGAGGAACCTCCACACTGTTTTCCAGGGCGGCTGCACCAGTTTGCATTGCCACCAACAGTACAAGAGGGTTCCTGTTTCTCCACATCCTCTCCAGCATCTATAGTCTCCTGATTTGTTCATTTTATCCACTCTGGCTGGCGTGAGGTGGTATCTCAGTGTGGTTTTGATGTGTATTTCCCTGATGAGGAGCAACATTGAGCATCTTTTCATGTGCTTGTTGGCCATCTGGATGTCTTCTTTAGAGAAGTGTCTATTCATGTTTTCTGGCCATTTCTTCACTGGTTTATTTGTTTTTCAGGTGTGGAGTTTGGTGAGTTCTTTATAGATTTTGGATACTAGCCCTTTATCCGATATGTCATTTGCAAATATCTTTTCCCATTCTGTCAGTTGGTTTTTAGTTTTGTTGATTGTTTCCTTTGCAGTGCAGAAGCTTTTTATCTTCATGAGGTCCCAATAGTTCATTTTTGCTTTTAATTCCCTTGCCTTTGGAGATGTGTCAAGCAAGAAACTGCTGAGGTCAGAGAGGTTTTTTTCCTGCTTTCTCCTCTCGGGTTTTGATGGTTTCCTGTCTCACATTCAGGTCCTTCATCCATTTTGAGTTTATTTTTGTGAATGGTCTAAGAAAGTGGTCTAGTTTCATTCTTTTGCATGTTGCTGTCCAGTTCTCCCAACACCATTTGTTAAAGAGACTGTCTTTTTTTCCATTGGATATTCTTTCCTGCTTTGTCAAAGATTAGTTGGCCATACTTTTGTGGGTCCAATTCTGGAGTCTCTATTCTATTCCATTGGTCTATGTGTCTGTTTTTGTGCCAATACCATGCTGTCTTGATGATTACAGCTTTGTGGTAGAGGCTAAAGTTTGGGATTGTGATGCCTTCCACTTTGGTCTTCAATACTACTTTGGCTACTCGGATCTTTTGTGGTTCCATGAAAATTTTAGGATTGCTTGTTCTAGCTTCAAGAAGAATACTGGCGCAATTTCGACTGGGATTGCATTGAATGTGTAGATTGCTTTGGGTAGTATTGACATTTTAACAATGTTTATTCTTCCAATCCATGAGCACGGAATGTTTTTCCATTTCTTTATATCTTCTTCAATTTCCTTCATAAGCTTTGTATAGTTTTCAGCATACAGATCTTTCACATCTTTGGTTAGGTTTATTCCTAAGTATTTTATGATTCTTGGTACAATTGTGAATGGGATCAGTTTCTTTATTTGTCTTTCTGTTGCTTCATTATTAGTGTATAAGAATGCAGCTGACTTCTGTACATTAATTTTGTATCCTGCAACTTTGCTAAATTCATGTATCAATTCTAGTAGACTTTTGGTAGAGTCTGTCAGGTTTTCCATGTATAATATCATGTCATCTGCAAAAAGTGAAAGCTTGACTTCATCTTTGCCAATTTTGATGCCTTTGATTTCCTTTTGTTGTCTGATTGCTGATGCTAGAACTTCCAACACTATGTGAAACAACAGCGGTGAGAGTGGACATCCCTGCGTGTTCCTGATCTCAGTGGGAAAACTCTCAGTTTTTCTGCATTGAGGATGATATTAGCTGTGGGCTTTTCATAAATGGCTTTTATGATGTTTAAGTATGTTCCTTCTATCCAGACTTTCTCCAGGGTTTTTATTAAGAAAGGATGCTGAATTTTGTCAAATGCTTTTTCTGCATCGATTGACAGGATCATATGGTTCTTTTCTTTTATTAATGTGATGTATCACATTGATTGATTTGTGAATATTGAACCAGCCCTGCAGCCCAGGAATGAATCCCACTTGATCATGGTGAATAATTCTTTTTATATGCTGTTGAATTCAATTTGCTAGTACCTTGTTGAGAATTTTTGCATCTATACTCATCAGGGATATTGGCCTGTAGTTCTCTTTTTTTGCTGGGTCTCTGTCTGGTTTGGGAATCAAAGTAATGCTGGCTTCATAGAATGAGTCTGGAAGTTTTCCTTCCCTTTCAATTTTTTGGTACAGCTTGAGAAGGATAGGTATTATCTGCTTTAAATGTCTGGTAGAATTCCCCTGGGAAGCCATCTGGTCCTGGACTCTTATTTGTTGGGAGATTTTTGATAACTGATTCAATTTCTTTGCTGGTTATGGGTCTGTTCAAGTTTTCTATTTCTTCCTGTTTGAGTTTTGGCAGTGTGTGGGTGCTTAGGAATTTGTCCATTTCTTCCAGGTTGTCTAGTTTGTTGGCATAGAATTTTTTATAGTATTCCCTCATCCCCCACAAACTCTATCCTTCCGGGACTCAACACCTCTCCCTCCTATAGGCCCCACGTGTTTTTCAAACTGTGGTTCCAGCTGGTAACCCTGTGGGCTCTTTGTCCCACAGTCTCTTAGAGGGAGGACTTGATGTGCTCTAGCCCTCCCCGCTGTCAGAGAGCAGAGCTGCTGACTTTTAATATTCCAGATGTTAAGTCCTGCTGGCTGTCAGAATTCATGCAGTCTGGCCCCTGGGCTTTTGCAAGCCAGACTAAGGAGACTCTGTCTTGCCTGGTGGGCTGCCCCTCCACCGCCCAGGCTCCCTCCTGTCTTCCTATCCTCTTCCATGGGCCTCTTGTCTATGTTTGGCTCCAGAGAGTCCATTCTGCTAGTCTTCTGTCAGTTTTATGGGTTATTTAGGCAGATGTGGGTGGAATCTAAGTGATCAGCATCGCTAGGTGACCCCAGCATTCTCCTATGCCACCATCTTCCTCTCTCCTTATGCCTGGGGTTCATTTATTTAAAAAATGTACATGTAAGTGGATCTGTGCAGTTCAAGCCTATGTTGTACAAGGAACAACTGTAATACACAAGAAAGGAACAAGACGATTTCATAACCTAATGAAGGATATATTTAGGAAAAGAGCTTATAAGAACTTTTAAAACTGAGAAAATAAAGTACTATTCTCTTTTTAGAGTCTGATTTCCATAATTTTAATGCCTGGGCTTTTATGGCCATCTTTATTTATTTATTTGTTTGTTTGTTTATTTACTTATTGTTAAATTTCTGTATTCACCCGTAGTAGCTTATTTCCTTTTGTGTTTTGTAGATTTGCATTGTGAACTCATATGTGGTCGGGCTATACCTGTGAAAATCCTGAGGGGCCTGGATGGGCTTCCCTATGAAAATTCATTCAGTGCTACAGAACACTAAAAATCATAATCTAAATTATTTTCTCAGATTAATATTTTGCCAGACCACATTGTAGTATACATTTGACCCATAGTTTCATATGAGGGCAAGAGACTTATTTTTTAATGTTTTAAATTTAAAAAATGTCTTGCCAGAGCTCTTGAGCCAAGACACTTCTCTCCCATATGCGTATGGTTAGTGGGCATACCTTACGTTTTTGTATTCCATGTCTGCACTCACAGTATCATTCTTGCACTTCTGGATTTCTTTGGAGTTCAAACTCCACGACATGGGTGAGCCCAAGGCTTTGTCTCCCACTGTAGGCAAAAGCATTCTCTCTAGAGTCATGACTAGTTGGGTCCCCATCTCCTTCCTCAGGACCCTGCTAACATTGAATATCCAGCTCCTTTTTGTGCTTAGACCATAGATTGTTTAAAGGATTTTTCTTGAACTATTTATTTAAAAGCATATTGGTTGTTTGTTGTATAGAAATAGGTTGCATTTCTGTACACCAGTAATGAAGCCGCAGAAAGAGAAATCAAAGAATCAATCCCATTTACAGTTGTACTGAAAAACATAAAATACCTAGGAATAAAACTAACCACAGAGATTAAAAATCTATACACTGAAAAGTATAGAGAGCTTATGAAATAAATTGAAGAAGACACGAAAAACTGGAGAAACAACCCATGCACATGGACTGGAAGAACAAATATTGTTAAAATGTCAATGCTACCCAAAGCAATCTACACACTCAATGCAATCCCTATCAAAATAACACTAGCATTCTTCACAGAGCTAGAACAATCCTAAAATTTCTATGGAACCAGAAAAGACCCTGAATAGCCAAAACAATCCTGAAAAAGAAAACCAAAGCAGGAGGCATCACAATTCCGGACTTCAATTTGTATTACAAAGCTGTCATCATCAAGACAGTATGGTACTGGCACAAGAACAGGCACTCAGATCAGTAGAACAGAATAGAGAACCCAGAAATGGACCCACAAACGTATGGCCAACTAATCTTTGACAAAGCAGGAAAAAATATCCAATGGAAGAAAGACAATCTCATCAGCAAATGGTGCTGGGAAAACTGGACAGTGACATGCAGAAGAATGAACCTGTACCACTTTCTTATACCATACACAAAAATAAGCTCAAAATGTATGAATGGCCTAAACATAAGACAGGAAGCCATCAAAATCCTAGAGGAGAAAACAGGTAACAACTTCTTTGACCTTGGCTGAAACAACTTTTTACTTGATATGTTGTCTCTGGAGGCAAGGGAAACAAAAGCAAAAATGACTGACTGGGACCTCATCAAGATAAAAATTGCACAAAGGAAACAATTGGCAAAACTAAAAGGCAACTGATAGAATGTGAGAAGATATTTGCAAACGACATATTAGATAAAGGATTAGTATCCAAAATCTAGAAAGAACTTATCAAACTCAACATCCAAAAAACAAATAATCCAGTGAAGAAATGGGCAAAAGACATGAATAGTCTTCTCCATAGAAGACATCCAGATGGCCAACCGACACATGAAAAAATGCTCAACATCACTCATCATCAGGGAAATACAAATCAAAACCACAATGAGATACCACCTCACACCTGTCAGAATGGCTAACATTAACAACCCAGGCAACAACAGATGTTGGTGAGGATGCAGAGAAAGAGGAACGCTTTTGCACTTCTGGTGGTAATGCAAACTGGTGCAGCCACTCTAAAAAGCAGTATGGAGGTTCTTCAGAGAATTAAGAATAGAATAACCTATGACTCAGCAATTGTACTATTAGGTATTTATCCAAAGCATACAGGAATGCTGAATCAAAGGGGCATATGCACCCCAATGTTTATAGCAGCACTATCGACAATAGCCAAAGTATTGAAAGAGCCCAAATGTCCATTGACTGATGGATAAAGATGATGTAAATACATACACAATGGAGTATTACTCAGTGATCAAAAGGAATGAAATGTTGCCATTTGCAACAACATGGATGGAACTAGAATGTATTATGCTAATAAGTGACGTAAGTCAGTCAGAGGAAGACAAATATATGATTTCACTTATATGTGGAATTGAAGATACAAAACAGATGAACATAGGGAAGGGAAGCAAAAAATAAGATAAAAACAGAGAGGGAAACAAACCATAGGAGACTCTTAAATACAGAGAACAAACTGATGGTTGCTGCTGAGGTGTTGGGTGCAGGGATGTGTTAAATGGGTGATGGGCATTCAGGAGGGCACTTGTTGGGATGAGCCCTGGGTATTATATGTAAGTGGTGAATCACTAAAATCTATTCCTGAAATTATTATTATGCTATATGTTAATGAACTTGGATTTAAATTAAAAAATTAAAAAGTACATTGGTTGTTTGAACTCCTATTTCAGGAATTAAACCTCTGATCATATATACTTGTATATCCTCAGAAACAGATGTTCCACCAGTGTTTTAAGAGAGAGATTAAGAATGTTGGAAATTTCATCCAATGTCTGCTTACTCCATTTAGTGACTTTATTAGTCACGTGTAAATGGTACATATTTGAATCTGTCACAAATATAAAGTGCCTTCACTCTCAACCAAAACAAGAAAATCAAAAACCCACGCACCAAAACTGGGTGTGTACTGTCTATCACTTCCCATCTTAGAAACACTAGCGATACTTTCAAAAGTCAGGTAGCATATGTTTAGGACACAGAGTACCTTTCCTTTGACTTCCACGCAAGGAAGGTCTGCATTGCGCACAAATATGAGAAAATCAGGATGTCTTTTTTCATTTACCATGTTGGAATAAACCTCGAGTATCCAGAGATCATGCCACAAGTCCAAGATACAGAGCTTTGACATCATCACCATACTGTTATTTTATAATCACTATGCTAAAAAGTATTTTTACAAATGATTTTCGTCAGAAGTTTTACTGTTTCATAGTAAGCAGAAAGTCTGGGTTGTTTGTTTGTTTGTTTGTTTGTTTGTTTTGCTACTTTATTGTAGATTGCAGAGTTGGGGATGATTTGGTCAAATTTTCATTTGCCTAAGATCTAACTAGATAGTGTAAGTAGTGATGGGCAATTGTGCTAAAGAGGAAATATCTTGCTTTGGATTATTTAATTTGGTATAGATTCAAAGGGTGCTAAGTTGGTTTTGAAGCACAAACTACTTAGGAAATTGTAATTTTCCTTGCCTGAAGAGCTCAGCTAGATAAAAACTGACATTTTCAAATAAATAAATTTATTACTGTTTTTAGTCTTGGTACAATTTTATTTTTTCCATGTCTTACCAATCATGACTGGCCATTTTTAAATAGATTTTATTTTGTCTATGACCATCTCTGCTTGATAAAAACTGACATTTTTGAAATAAGCCATAATATATTTGCTATTTTTAGACTTTATCCAATTTTATATTTTCATTTCCAGCAGGTCTGTCTTTATATAAATTCATTAACTTTAGTACACTGTTGAGAATTGGAGAGTGTGTATACTGTTTAATAAATTAATAAATTCAGTTGCTCTGCAGATTCAAATATAGTTGTGGAAAATAAATCTAAAATAATATATATCAAATCAGTTGCAATTACCCTGCAATTATCCTTCTTGTGAGTAATATCTTGTGATTAAATCTCATAGGATTATTAAAAATGTCCTGGAAGTTTTAAATGTATGCAAACACATGAAAAGAATTTAAAGAAACTTACATTACAGTTTATGTTTATAAAATAGACACAAAATTCCACCATCTCCTTAAAATTTTACACATAAATATTGATATCTGCTATGGTCATTGTTAGCATAAGGCCATTTTGTAAGACCTTATATAAATGTTACCCAGCTGTTTTCTATTTTTAGCACACATTTTGTCTCTAAACCCCTTCTCTGCCTCATGTTTGCATTGACTATAAGATACCTATTATCCTTCCCTGTCCTTGACTTTCCCACAAGAACCCCAATGTTGCACATGTTGTACCACAGTGAAAGCCTTAAGACAAAATGAGTAAATTCAAAATTACTACGTTCACTCTGATAGATATCAAATCAGATGACCCTGAAGGAAGGAAAGTCAGTGTGTGACAGTCCTCACAATATAAGACACTTGCCCCAACCTGCCTATCTCCACATCAAAAGAGGGAAAAACACTACCCCAAGAGGCTTATCAACAGTGATGGTTTTCTCAGCTAGTAAGGATTTATCTAGACTGCCCTGCGTCACAACTTCGGTGTTTTGATTGGAATTTGGATACCTATGATTTCTCTAAGCCTTACCACAATTTCCATTTCTTTCTTGTCTTGTATATTATTTATTTCTTATTTATAAATTTGTTTGTTTATATCTTATCAAATATAAAGAAATTGATATTTTTTTATTTTAAAGAAATTGGAAAAGCCCTATTTTACTTAGATTATATAAGTCCATTTATGCTGTGGAGAAAAATTAACCTGAAATCTGAGGGGCTTGTAAAACAGAGGGTATCTATGAGTGGTTTTGTAGGAAGATTCTGAGCTCACCTCCTCTCAAGGATGCACCAAATATATAGCTACACATGCAACAATTCCCTTTGAAAAAGTTGAGAAAACTAAACCGTTTCTCCAGAGGAAAAGATAAAAGGACCATGTCAAGATGGAGAAGAGAGACAGAGATGTCCTCTCACTGTTAACCCACAGTTGGGAGGAAACTCACAAATAGGGAGCTTCTCCTTGAGGAGCAGTGGGTTCATATCCTATATCAGGCACATGTACCCTATGGATGTGCACCCCAGAGACAAACTTCCAAAATGCCTGGCTTTGAAAAGAAATAGGGCTTGTGTCCCCTATACCCACAGAACTGCAAGGAACTGAGATTCTCCTTTTAAAAGGTTTGCAGGCAGACTCATTTGCCCTGAAGCCCAACATAAGAGCAGCAGTTTGAAAAGTGCCTAGACTGCATGTCAAGGAGATTGAGTTGCTAATCTTAGAGCATCTGGCAAAGGGGCTGGGCGGGTTGGGATTTCTCTGGGGATGGACATGCTGATGGGTGCAACTTTGACTCTTTTTCTGCCTTGCTGGTGCAGGTGGGCATTCATAGTAACAGCACTCTCCAAATGTCCTGCTAAAGAGAATGCTCACCCTGGTCCTGGCTCTCCCACTGCCTCATTAACACAGGTGGATGTGCCCCTCCAGGCTCTCCAGCAGATCTTCCTGAAGGTGGCATATTCATGCAGTCTACACAGGGGATGTCTCTTGATCAGCTGATTCTGGTGGCCAGGAGGGCTTGTGTTCATGGGCTCCAGGAGACTGTAACAATCAAAAAGACAGTTCTTGGCAGCTACCTCCCCAGGGCACTGCACAGATGGCCTACTGAAACACACTCGCAGTGTGCACTTGAAAAAGCCCTATGTACTTGTCCTGGGGCTTCATTCTGAGAGGGGAATCTTCAGGTTTGCCACACGTCTAGAGGGTCCAGAAGTTCTTTCATGGAACATACTCAGTATACATCACCTTTGCTCCCTTTATTACCTCATTATAGCTCACCATGGATGGAGCTAATATAGTCTGTAGCCCCGAGTTTTTCATCTGTCAGCTAGGGAACACCTTTAGATTTCCTGGTCTGAAGGACCGCAGGGTCTATGATTGCAGTCCTACAGGATTGCATATATTTGCATACTGTAAAGGTGTTGAACATGAGACTTCCAAGCAGCCTTAAACTAGGTTCTAAGTTCCCCCCTTTGAAACACTGACAGGTGTTGACACACCCTCCAGCTAGGACTTAATAAGAACAAATCAGACTGTTGACATAATCACAAATGTTTGTAAGACAACCTAAATCTAAGGCAAGGTTGAATGATAAGGTTAATCTCCTACACAATGCCACTTCCTAAACACCAGGAAAGGAAGTAGCTGTTTCATCTAATGCGTAGAAATCAACACACAGAGAGCCAAGCAAAATAAGGAAATAGAGGAACAAGTTCCAAACAAAATAATACGATAAAATCTCAGAAAAATACTTTAAGGAAAGAGAGAGAAGTAATCTACCTTATAAAGAGATAAGTGATGGTCCAAAAAATGCCCACCAAACTTGAGAGAAGAATGTGAGAACTTCCACAAAGAGATAAAAGTATAAGAAACTACTGTATAAAAAGTCACAGAGATGAAGAATACAGTACTTGAACTGAAAAACACATTTGGGTGGTCCATTAGCCAACTAGATGACTAGATGAAGCAGAAGAAAAGGTCAGTAACCTGGAGCACAGGGCAGTGGAAATGACCCAGTCAGAGTAGCAAAAAGAATAAAGAATTTTAAAAGGCCAGTTTGGTTTAAGGGACCTATAGGACAATATCAAGCAGAATAACATCCACCTTATAGGGGTCCCAGAAAGAAAATAGAAAAAAAAAGGCAGAAAACATACTTGAAGAAATAATGGCCAAAACTTTTCTAACCTGGGGAAAGAAATGGATATCCAGGATCAGAAAGCCTGGACAGTTACAAATAAGATGAACCCAAAGAAATCCACACCAAGACACATTATAATTAAAATGTCAAAAATTAAATATAAGTTGAGAATCTTTAAAAAGTAAGAGAAATACAACTTTTAAATACAAGGGAACCCTTATAAGAGTACAAGGAGATTTTTTTCAGCAAAACTTTGTAGACCAGAAGCGAGTGGCTTGATATATTCAAAGTGCTGAGTGTAAAAAATATTCCAACTACCCAGCCAGGGATTCATTCAGAATTGAAAGAGAGATAAAGAGTTCTCTAGACAAGCAAAAGCTAATGGAGTTCATCACCACTAAACCAGATTTAGAAGGAATGTTATGGAGGCTTCTTTAAGTGGAAAAGAAAACATGTAAATTATTAATAAGAAAACATGTCAAAATAAGAACCTCTCTGGTTAAGCTAAATATATAATAAAGGTCATATATTAATCACATGTACAGTGAGTATGTAGATTAAGAGACAAAAGTAGTAAAAATAAGTATAACTATAACTGTTAGTTAAGGGCTACACAAAATCGAAAGATGTAGAATGTGATATCAAAAACATAAAATGTGACTGCGGTTGGTAAAAATGTACAGTTTTAGAATACATTAAAACTTAATTTTCTATATACTTGAGATAGACCGTTTTATATATATAGGCTTTTATATATGACCCACATTGTAACCACAAAACAAGAACTGATAGTAAATACACAAAAGATAATGAGAAAGTAATTTAAGCATAACACTAAAGAAAGTCTTGAAACCACAAGGAAGAGAGCAAGGAAAAAGGAAAGGAACAGAGAGGAAGTAAAAAACATCCAGAAAACAATGAACAAAGTGGCAGTAAGTACATAACTATTAATAATTATTTTAAATGTAAATGGATTAAATTCTTCAATCAAAAGACATAGAATGATTGAGTGGATGAAAGAAGGTCCATTTATTTGCTGTCTATGGGAAACTCACTTTAGATATATGAACACACACAGACTGAAAGTGAAGGGATGGAAAAAAATATTTCATAAAATGGAAACCCAAAGAAATCTTGGGTAGCTATAATTATAGAAAGAAAAAAAAAAGACTGTAAGACCATAATAACATACCCCCAAAAGAAGACATTACATACTGAAAAAGGGTCAATCCAACAAGAAGATGTAATATTTGTAAATATTTATGCATCCAACATCGGAGGACCTAAATATATAAAGGAAATATTAGCAGACCTAAAGGGAGAGATTGATAGCAACACAATAATAATAAAGAAATTTAACACCACACTTAAATCAATGGGCATCCAGGCAGAAAATCAATAAAGTAACCTTTACTGACACACTGGACCAGCCTTTCATGACACATTGGACCAGATGGATTTAATATATGCAAAACCTTCCATCTCAGAGCAGCAGAATACATATTCTTCTTAAATGCACATGCAACATTCTCTGGAACAGATCACATGTTAGAGTACAAAACAAGTCTCGAAAAATTTAAGAAGATTGAAATCACATCAAGCGTCTTTTCCAACTGTGCTTGTATGAAACTAGAAATCATTTACAAGGAGAAAACAGCATGCTATTCAGCAATCAATGAGTCATTGAAAAAGTCAAATGAGAAATCAAAAAATACCTTGAAAATAAATGAAAATGGAAATGGAACATACCAAAATCTGGGAGATGCAGCAAAAGTAATTCTAAAAGGGAAGGTCAGAGCAATACAGGACTACCTCAAGAAACAAGAATAATCTCAATTAAGTTTATAGCTAAAGGAACTAAAAAAGGAAGGACAAGGAGGAGGAGGTGGGGGAAGAGGTGGAGAAGAAGAAGAAGAAACAAAGCCCAAAGTTGGGAAAAGGGAGAGAAGTATAAAGATCACAGTAGAAATAAATGAAATACAGACTAAAAAGACTATAGAAAAGATCAAATAAATTAAAATCTAACTATTTTTTAAAAATAAACACAATATATACATTTTAGCCACACTCTCTAAGAAAATTAAAGAGAGAGGGTTCAAATAAAACAAGAAATGAAAGATTCCAGAGGATACTGCAGAAATACAAAGGATAATAAGAGACTACTGTGAAAAATTATATGCCAATAAATCAGACAACTTAGAAGAAATGGATAAACTCCTAGAGATAAATAATCTTCTAAGACTAAGTCATGAAGAAATAGAAAATTTGAATAGATTGATTACTAGTCAGGAGGTTGAATCAGTAATCAGAGCCTTCCAACAAACGAAAGTCCAGGACCAGATGGTTTAACTAGTGAATTATACTAAACATTCAAGTAAAATTTAATACCTATGCTTCTCAAACTTTTCCAAAAACTTGAAGAGGAAGGAACACATCTCAACTTATTTTGGAAGGTGGTGGGCAGCATTATCCCAATACCAAAACCAAACACAAATGTCTCTCTCTCTCTCTCTCTCTCTCTCTCTCTCTCTCTCTCTCTCTCTCCCTCCCCCTCTCTCACACGCGCGCACACACACACACACATACACACATATCATAGGCCAATATCTCTATATACTTGATGAATATACTTGCAAAAATCCTCAACAAAATACTAGGAATCTGATTTCAACAATACACTAAAAGGATCATATACGATAAGAAATTGAGATTTATTACAAGGAAGTGAGGATGGCAGAACATCCACCAGTCAGGCAACATGATCAATGACATTAACAAAATGAGTTAATGATGAATCATATGGTTATCTCAACAGATACACTAAATGCATTTCACAGAATCAACATCCATTTATGACAAATATTCTCAACACAGGGGCATATAGGAAATGTAGCTCAATGTAATAAAGGTCACATATGGTTTTGTGTGTGACATGACCACAGCTAACCTCATCCTCAATAATGGAAAGCTGAAAGCTTTTTTTCTAAAGTCGGGAACAAGACGGGACACATTCTTGCTGCTTTTATTCAATGTAGTATTGGAAATCATAGCCAGAGCAGTTAGTCAAGAAGATGAGATAAAAGGCATCCAAATTGGAAACGAAGAAGTACAACTGTCAAGAATTGCACATGACAAGATTTAAGTTTATAAAACTCTAAAGATACCACCAGAAAAATCCTGTTGGAACTAATCAATGAATTTTGAAAAGTTGCAGGCACAAAATCAATATATAAAAATAATCTGTGTATGTATAAACTAACAATGATCTATCAGAAAGAGAAATTAAGAAAATGATCCCATTTTAAATTGCATCAAAGGCTTCTGGGAAGATGGTGGCGTAGGAGGACGCTGAGCTCACCATGTCCTGCGGACCACTTAGATTCCACCCATACCTGCCTAAATAACCCGGAAAACCGCCAGAAGACTAGCAGAACAGATTCTCTGGAGCCAAGCGCAGATGAGAGGCCCATGGAAGAGGGTAGGAAGGGCGGAGAGGTGGTGCGCGCTCCACGGACTGGCGGGAGGGAGCCAGGGTGGAGGGGCAGCCCACAGGCCAAGCAGAGCCCCTAAGTCTGGCTTGCAAAAGCGGAGGGGCCAGACGGAGTGTGTTCAGACAGCAAGCGGGACTTAACATCTGGAAGGATATAAGTTAACAGCTCTGCTCGGAGAGCGGGAGGGCTGGAGGACAACGGGAGGGAGAGTTGTTGAGCCCCGGACAACAGAGCACAGCTTGGCAGGGAACAAAGGCACTCGCCAGCGCCATCTCCCTCGCCCATCCCCCAGCCAAAATGCCAAAGGGAACCAGTTTCTGCCAGGGAACTTGCTTGCACCTTGCAAACACCCAACGCAGTGCTTCTGTGGATCCATCCCTCCGGCGGTGGGTCTGACTCCCTCCCGGTGCTGCAGAGCCCCTCCCAAAGCAGATCACCGAAGAAGAAGAGTTGAGCCTGCCCCTCCCACCCCCGTGCACCTTGCCAATCCACCCCAGCTAATATGCCAGATCCCCAGCACCACAAGCCTGGCAATGTGCAAGTAGCCCAGACAGCCCCGCCACCCCACAGTGAATCCAGACCCTAGGAGAGGGAAAGAGAAGGCACACACCAGTCTGATTGTGGCCCCAACGGTGGGCTGGGGACAGACATCAGGTCTGACTGCAGCCCCACCCACCAACACAAGTTATTCAAGACAGCACAGGGGAAGTGCCCCGCAGTTCTGCACCACTCCAGGGACTATCCAAAGTGATGAAACGGAAGAATTCCCCTCAAAAATACCTCCAGGAAATAATGACAGCTAATGAACTGATCAAAAACGATTTAAACAATATAACAGAAAGTGAATTTAGAATAATAGTCATAAAATTAATCACTGGGCTTGAAAACAGTATAAAGGACAGCAGAGAATCTATTGCTACAGAGATCAAGGGACTAAGGAACAGCCAGGAGGAGCTAAAAAATGCTATTAATGAGCTGCAAAATAAAATGTAGATGACCACAGCTCGGGTTGAAGAGGCAGAGGAGAAAATAGGTGAACTAGAAGATAAAATTATGGAAAAAGAAGAAGCTGAGAAAAAGAGAGGTAAAAAATCCAGGAGTATGAGGGGAAAATTAGAGAACTAAGTGATGCACTAAAGAGAAATAACCTACGCATAATTGGTATTCCAGAGGATGAAGAGAGAGGGAAAGGTGCTGAAGGTGTACTTGAAGAAATAATAGCTGAGAACTTCCCTGATCTGGGGAAGGAAAAAGGCTTTGAAATCCAAGAGGCACAGAGAACTCCCATCAGACGTAACTTGAATCGATCTTCTGCATGACATATCATAATGAAACTGGAAAAATATAAAGATAAAGAGAAAATTCTGAAAGCAGCTAGGGATAAACATGCTCTAACATATAAAGGGAGACCTATAAGACTCGTGACCAATCTGTCTGCTGAAACGTGGCAGGCCCGAAAGGAATGGCAGGAGATCTTCAATGTGATGAGCAGAAAAAAACTATGAGCCAAGAATCCTTTATCCAGCAAGTCTGTCATTTAGAATAGAAGGAGAGATAAAGGTCTTCCCAAACAAACAAAAACTGAAGGAATTCGTCACCACTAAACCAGCCCTACAAGAGATCCTAAGGGAGATCCTGTGAGACAAAGTACCAGAGACATCGCTACAAGCATGAAACATACAGACATCACAATGACTCTAAACCCATACCTTTCTATAATAACACTGAATGTAAATGGACTAAATGTGCCAACCAAAAGGCATAGGGTATCAGAATGGATAAGAAAACAAGACCCATCTATTTGCTATCTACAAGAGACTCATTTTAGACCTGAGGACACCTTCAGATTGAAAGTGAGGGGATGGAGAACTATTTCTCATGCTACTGGAAGTCAAAAGAAAGCTGGAGTAGCCATACTTATATCAAACAAACTAGACCTTAAATTAAACGCTGTAACAAGAGATGAAGAAGGGCATTATATAATAATTACAGGGTCTATCTATCAAGAAGAACTAGCAATTATAAATGTCTATGCGCCGAATACGGGAGCCCCCAAATATATAAAACAATTACAAACATAAGCAACCTTATTGATAAGAATGTGGCAGTTGCAGGGGACTTTAACACCCCACTCACAGCAATGGATAGGTCATCTAGACACACAGTCAATAAAGAAACAAGGGCCCTGAATGATACATTGGATGAGATGGACTTGACAGATATATTTAGAACTCTGCATCCCAAAGCAACAGAATATACTTTCTTCTCGAGTGCACATGGAACATTCTCCAAGATAGATAACATACTGGGTCACAAAGCAGCCCTTCATAAATATACAAGAATTGAGATCATACTTTCAGACCACAATGCTGTGAAGCTTGAAATCAACCACAGGGAAAAGTCTGGAAAACCTCCAAAAGCAGGGAGGTTAAATAACACCCTACTAAAGAATGAATGGGCCAACCAGTCAATTAGAGAAGAAATTAAAAAGTATATGTAAACAAATGAAAATGAAAATACAACAATCCAAACGCTTTGGGATGCAGTGAAGGCAGTCCTGAGAGGAAAATACATTGCAATCCAGGCCCATCTCAAGAAACAAGAAAAATCCCAAATACAAAATCTAACAGCACACCTAAAGGAAATAGAAGCAGAACAGCAAAGACACCCCAAACCCAGCAGAAGAAGAGAAATAATAAAGATCAGAGCAGAAATAAACAATATAGAATCTAAAAAAAAACTGTAGAGCAGATCAATGAAACCAAGAGTTGGTTTTTTGAAAAAATAAACAAAATTGATAAACCTCTAGCCATGCTTCTCAAAAAGAAAATAGATGACCCAAATGGATAAAATCATAAATGAAAATGGAATTACTACAACCAATCCCTCAGAAATATAAGCAATTATCAGGGAATACTATGAAAAATTATATGCCAACAAACTGGACAACCTGGAAGAAATGGAAAAATTCCTAAACACCCACACACTTCCAAAACTCAAACAGGAGGAGACAGAAAGCTTGAACAGACCCATAACCATCGAAGAAATTGAGTCAGTTATCAAAACTCTCCCAACAAATAAGAGTCCAGGACCAGATGCTTCCCAGGGGAGTTCTACCAGACGTTTAAAGCAGAGATAATACCCATCCTTCTCAAGCTATTCCAAGAAATAAAAAGGGAAGGAAAACTTCCAGACTCATTCTATGAAGCCAGTATTATTTTGATTCCTACACCAGACAGAGACCCAGTAAAAAAAGAGAACTACAGGCTAATATCCCTGATGCATATGGATGCAAAAATTCTCAATAAGATACTAGCAAATCGAATTCAACAGCTTATAAAAAGAATTATCCACCATGATCAAGTGGGATTCATTCCTGGGATGCAGGGCTTGTTCAACATTCACAAATCAATCAACGTGATACATCACATTAATGAAAGAAAAGATAAGAACTATATGATCCTATCAATCGATGCAGAAAAAGCATTTGACAAAATTCAGTATCCTTTCTTAATAAAAACCCTGGAGAAAGTCTGGATAGAAGGAACATACTTAAACATCATAAAAGCCATTTATGAAAAGCCCACAGCCAATACCATCCTCAATGGGGAAAAACTGAGATCTTTCCCCCTGAGATCAGGAACATGACAGGGATGTCCACTCTCACCGCTGTTTTTTAACATAGCGTTGGAAGTGCTAGCATCAGCAATCAGACAACAAAAGGAAATCAAAGGCATCAAAATTGGCAAAGATGAAGTCAAGCTTTCACTTTTTTGCAGATGACATGATATTATACATGGAAAATCCGATAGACTCCACCAAAAGTCTGCTAGAACTGATACATGAATTCAGCAAAGTTGCAGAATACAAAATCAATGTACAGAAATCAGTTGCATTCTTATACACTAATAATGAAGCAACAGAAAGACAAATAAAGAAACTGATCCCATTCACAATTGCATCAAGAAGCATAAAATACCTAGGAATAAATCTAACCAAAGATGTGAAAGATCTGTATGCTGAAAACTATACAAAGCTTATGAAGGAAATTGAAGAAGATATAAAGAAATGGAAAAACATTCCGTGCTCATGGGTTGGAAGAATAAATATTCTTAAAATGTCAATACTACCCAAAGCTATCTACACATTCAGTGCAATCCCAATCAAAATTGCACCAGTATTCTTCTTGAAGATAGAACAAGCAATCCTAAAATTCATATGGAACCACAAAAGGCCCCTATAGGCAAAGTAATTTTGAAGAAGAAGACCAAAGCAGGAGGCATCACAATCCCAGACTTTAGCCTCTACTACAAAGCTGTCATCATCAAGACAGCATGGTATTGGCACAAACACAGACACATAGACCAATGGAATAGAATAGAAACCCCAGAACTATACCCACAAAAGTATGGCCAACTAATCTTTGACAAAGCAGGAAAGAACATCCAATGGAAAAAAGACAGCCTCTTTAACACATGGTGCTGGGAGAACTGGACAGCAACATGCAGAAGAATGAAACTAGACCACTTTCTTACACCATTCACAAAAATAATCTCAAAATGGATAAAGGACTTGAATGTGAGACAGGAAACCATCAAAACCCTAGAGGAGAAAGCAGGAAAAGACCTCTCCAACCTCAGCTGCAGCAATTTCTTACTTGGCACATCCCCAAAGGCAAGGGAATTAAAAGCAAAAATGAACTATTGGGACCTCTTGTAGATAAAAAACTTCTGCACAGCAAAGGAAACAATTAACAAAACTAAAAGGCAACCAACGGAGTGGGAAGAATTTGCAAATGACATATTGGACAAAGGCCTAGTATCCAAAATCTATAAAGAGCTCACCAAACTCCACACCTGAAAAACAAATAACCCAGTGAAGAAATGGGCAGAAAACATGAATAGACACTTCTCTAAAGAGGACATCCAGATGATCAACAGGCACGTGAAAAGATGCTCAACATCGCTTCTCATCAGGTAAATACACATCAAAACCACACTCAGATATGACCTCACACCAGTCAGAGTGTCCAAAATGAACAAATCAGGAGACTATAGATGCTGGAGAGGATGTGGAGAAACAGCAACCCTCTTGCACTGTTGGTGGCAATGCAAACTGGTGCAGCCACTCTGGAAAACAGTGTGGAGGTTCCTCAAAAAATTAAAAATGGACCTACCCTATGAACCAGCAGTAGCACTGCTAGGAATTTACCCAAGGGATACAGGAGTACTGATACATAGGGGCACTTGTACCCCAATGTTTATAGCAGCACTCTCAACAATAGCCAAATTACAGAAAGAGCCTAAATGTCCATCAACTGATGAATGGATAAAGAAATCGTGGTTTATATACACAATGGAGTACTACGTGGCAATGAGAAAGAATGAAATATGGCCCTTTATAGCAACGTGGATGGAACTGGAGAGTGTGATGCTAAGTGAAATAAGCCATACAGAGAAAGACAGATACCATATGTTTTCACTCTTATGTGGATCCTGAGAAACTTAACAGAAACCCATTGGGGAGGGGAAGGGAAAAAAAAGAAAAAAGAAGAGGTTAGAGTGGGAGAGAGAGCCAAAGCATAAGAGACTCTTAAAAACTGAGAACAAACTGAGGGTTGATGGGGGGTGGGAGGGAGGGGAGGGCAGGTGATGGACATTGAACAGGGCATCTTTTCGGATGAGCACTGGGTGTTGTATGGAAACTTATGTGACAATAAATTTCATATAATAAAAAAAGGAAAAAAAATAAATTGCATAAAATAGAATAAAACACTTACAAATTTAACCAAAGAGGTGAAAGACCTGTACACTGAAAATTATGACAGTAATGAAAGAAATTGACGAAAACACAAATGGAAAGTATTCTTTGCTCATGTATTAGAAGAATTAATATTGTTAAAATGTCCATAGGACCCAAAATATTCTGGAGATTCAGTGAAATCCTTTTCAACATTCCAATGACATTTCTCACAGAAATAGAACAAAAATCCTAAAATTTGTATGAAACCACAAAAGACACCAAATAACCAATGACATCTTATGAAAGAACAAAGCTGGGAACCTCACACTACCTGATTTCAAACTATAGTATAAAGCTATGGCAATCAATACAGTATGGTGTTGGCACACACACACACACACACACACACACACACAAAAGACACATAGATCAATGGAACACAATTGGTCAATTAATTTAAGACAGAGATGAGAGTATACAATGGGGAAAAGAGGGTCTTTTTAGTTAATGGCATTGGAAAAACAGGGAAGCCACATGCGAAAGAATGAAACTGGACCACTGTCTTATACCATGCACAAACATTAAGTCACTGTTTAAAGATTTGAATGTAAGACCTGAAACCACAAAACTGTTAGAGGAAAACAGTGGGTAAGCTCCTTGACATTCAATCTTGGCAATGATTTTTTGGATCTGACTCTAAAAGCAAAGTCAAGAAAAGTGGAAATAAACAAGTAAGACTACATCCAACTACAATCAACAGAATGAAAAGACAGCCTACTAAATGGGAGAGATACTTGCAAATTGTATATCCATTAAGGCCTTAAAATCCAAAATGTATAAGTAACTCATGCAACTAAATATCAAAAACCCCAAACAGCTGATTTAAAAATGGGTAGATCTGAGTAGACAGGTTTTCCAAACAAAACATATAGATGGCCAACTGACCCACGAACAAAAGCTCAACCTCACTAATCATCAGGAAAATGAAAATAAAAATCACAATGAGATATCCTCTCCCACAAGTCAGAATAGCTAATATCAAAAAGACAACAACTATTGGCAAGGATATCGAGAAAAGAGAATTCTCATGCACTGTGGGTGGCAATGTAAATTGTAAGCCACTGTAGTAAAAGTATGGAGCTTCCTCAAAAAATTAAGATTATAGGACAATAATGCTGTACAATGCAGTAGTTCGACCGTTGGGTATTTACCCAAAGAAAACAAAAATGCTAATTTGAAAAGATATGACACCCCGATTTTTATTGCAGCATTATTTATAATAGCCAAGATACGGGAGCAACTCCAATGTCCATCAGTGGATGAATGTATAAATCTGTGGCATACACATACACACACACATATACACACCTACACACAAAATGGAATGCTGCTCAGCCATAAAATAATAATTAAATCCTGCCATTTGTAACAACATGGATGGACTTAGAGGGTATTATGCTGAGTGAAATAAGTCGGAAAGAGAAAGACAAGTACCATGTGATTTCACATATATGTAGACACCAAATTCAGGTGGTTGCAAGAGGGGAGACATTGGGCTGGGCCAAATAGATGAAGAGGTCAAGAGGTACAAACTTCAGTTATAAGATAATAAAATCATAGTGATGTATATCATGGCGATTATAATCAATAATATTATATTGCACATTTGAAAGGTACTAAAATTATAAATCTTAAAAATTCTCATCACAGGAAAAGAATGTGACTTTATATGGATACAGATGCTAACTAGATTATTGAGGTGATCTTTATGTGATATAGCTCTATATCGTGTTATGTGTAAATTATACCTCAATTAAAAAAAAATTAGAAACTTATTTCTCACTTATTCTACCTTTCCAGTGTATGTTGGATGAGCATGGGGTTAGATAAGTTTTTGCCATTGGTTGCGGCCTATTGGGCCTCTACTATTTCAACACTAGGATCCTAGATCTTCCATACAAGGACAAAAGAGAGAGAGATCACAGTACATATGGGAGCATATTGTTTTCATCCAAAACCCATCATCCAGAATTGTTCTCATGGCTCTGCCCATTTGTAACAGGGTTAAAGACTTTTAACCTTCCTATGTGTTCCACTGGAGAAAAGAATCAGATATGCATGAGCATTGGAATTTCCAATTGCTTTGACCGATATTACATCTGGACTAATAGAACCACACTGGACCTCTCCACTCCATCTATCATTCATTTTGTTTTGATTTCAAAATGACATAAACCATACCAACCAGAAAAACTGAACAGATACAACCTTCATGGCATAAAAAATGCTACTCAAGATAGCAAGAAACTCCTGTAAGAAGCAGTCTCTCTATCCATTCAGAGGATAGGACTCCTCTGGGCAGCAGAATCAGAACTAGAAGGGGGCAGGTGTCATAGGATAGGTCAGTTATGGATATGGAGTGTGGAAAATATTGCACATACTTGTAGTGGACATGACTTTCCGTATGTACCATACCACTTGTTAGATCAGTGAGGTTTCTGAATCAGTCATACTTGGTAAGCTGTACTTCATATCATTATCAAAGTGATATTTGAAGGCAAAAATAGTTGTTATTCTAATAGAATTGGAAAATAGACATAATTGTGATCCAGGAAATATGCATTTATGTGTATATTTAATAACCAAGTTTGATGAAACCCTGAGTCTCACTGATGTTGGCATTCATATATATTGAGTAGCTACTGTACATAAAGCTAGTGTTGGATGCCGAGGATAAAATGATATGCAAAAGATATGGCCTCAAACATTTTACAGTGTATGACTTCATACAAGAAAGATGTCAACAGATGAACGTCACCACCATTCATCCTCATGGGTACAGGACATTTGGCTAAGGGAGAAAGAGAACCCTCTTCTAATGTGTGATGGAAAGAGAAACACCATTCTTTGTGAATTTAATAATAATAAAGGAAATCAACATAGTTTCAAAAACACGTAAAAAATATTTAGATTTTTTTTCAATGTGAAATCTTTTATGTGCTGACGATAAACCTAAGAAAGTGTATTTTTATACAAGAAATTGGAAAACAACAGTACAAGGGATAAAACAATATGACAAATGAGGTGACAATTATGACATCAACTGAAGTCACCTTCTCCAGGGAGCAGAGCCTAAGCCAAGGATTTTTGCGTATGTGATTATTCAGAATGGACTTCTGGGACATTCTATTAAAGAAAAGCATGATAAGGAAAGAGGGAGAAGATACAGCAGAATTTTACCAATTCTTAAATGTTTCTACATTCATGCTGCAATTTCAAGTCATGTGTTTTCTTTTACTGTCCTCTAACACAAGAGCATATTTATTGAAATATTTCATTTTAAAACTAAGGCACCGTTTTCCATAGTGACCTACAAAGAGTTCAATTACACTATTGTCCAAATTTGTCATTCCCTCTCTTTTCTTTTTTCTTTTTTTCTTTTATTATTATTTTTGAAGTGCTACCTCACTGGATTTACCGTCACACATATACTACCAGATGATTTCTTTATTTTGGTGTCATTACCAGCCCAAACCAACTTCCAGATAAAGAAAAAAAAGTTATCTTCATAGTGACTGTAAGTAATATAGAAACAGAAGATGCCTAATATTTCACATGGAATTATGTACAATTAGGAGGCGATTGAAAAGAAAGTATAAAACAGATACAGGGCTTGAGATTTTTTGTCTCAAATGTATTGTCACTACTTGGTCTTAATGGATGATAGCACCGTTTGCCTTTAACACCTAATTTCTTTAATGCTTGAAAATGGTACTAAAGAGTTTCCTTATTATCAGGTCTTTTATTGTTATATAAATACTCTAATCCAGACTGCACAAGAAAAAATAAATAAAAAGGTAAATTGTATGTAGCATTTAAAATTTTAAAAAATATACAAAAATATGAAAGATATGTGTTAAGACCTTGGATATTCTTAATTGAAATGAATAGCATTAGATTTGTAAAGGTAAGAATATAACAAGAATTCACACAGAGAAACAAACTACCAAAGCTGAAAAATTGAGCAAAGTTTCAAGTTCCAAGGCACTGTGAACAGCACGTAAATATCAGTTGTGTTTCTGTACTCCCTCAGTGCACCATCCGAAGAAGGCCTTAATATTAAGAAAACAATTGTGTGTAGAAAGTGTAACGGTTAAGATGACAAGTTTTGGCGGCGCCTGGGTGACTCAGTGGGTTAAGTGTCCAGCTTTTAATTTCAGCTCAGGTCACGATCTCACGGTCCGTGAGATCAAGTCAAACCCCACTTGAGGCTCTGCACTGACAGTGAGGAGCCCGAATGGGATTCTCTCTCCCTCTCTCTCTGTGCTCCCCTCCCTACCACCAGCTCATGCACACGTATATGTTCATATTCTCTCTCTCTCTCTCTCTCTCTGTCTCAAAATAAAGACATAAATAGTTTTAAAAATTATAACAACAACAAAAATGATGACAAATTTTGAAGCCAGACCACTTGAGTTCAGGGCCCAACTGTCACTCACCACTGACTGGGGGAATAGTCTTGATCATTTATGGGGCAACTTCGGTTAAAATGCCCAGTGTGTTTCAAACAGTGGGTAAATATGGATGCTTATGATCTGTTTATACTCACCTTTTCAAATAGCAATTCATTTGCCAGCAAGAAGTATCCAAGAGATTTAAGACTTTTCTCAAAAGTTTTAAGTGAAAAAAAAATATTCCTTAGTTCTGTATTCATAAACATCGCAAGCGTTTCAATTAAAACACTGCACTTGTGGTTCTTTTTCCACGTTCCCTTTCAAGTGTTCTTTGAGGTATTTGCAAATACATTCTAGGCATGGTTGGCTCAAGCAGAATGTTCTTTCCCTCACGAAGTAAAGAAGAGGGTTCATTGTGACACAGCTGTACAACTTGTGGTGCAAATGTCTGTGATGTAATGGAGCACAATGTGCTTTGTGTTACCCCACGCAGTCGCCACGGAAAAGTAGCCACGTCCCATTAACGTTTTCAGTAATTTGGTACGGAAGGCCCAGTAGAATCTCCAGTGTGGGATACGGCTGTACCAAATCCACGCGAGCCAACAGGAACCTTTCTACTTCCTGTAGGCGCTCTGCCGGGTCCTGCAGGATGCAGGCAAGTCTGCTCTCTTTTGGCCAGAAGATTTGGCCTTTACTTTCCTTTAAGAAAATAACATCTTACTCCTCTCTTATGTTTTATTACTTAAGATGTTCTTTGAGATACGTACTTCACCATAGTTTTCAGCAAATCCACCAGCTTTTAAAATTGTCATGGAGAAACATTTAGTTTAATGGCGCTATATATATATATATATATATATATATGATTTGTAGAAGTTAATCTCAAAAGTGGCACCTGGGTGGCTCAGTCAGTTAAGCATCCGACTTCTGCTCAGGTCACAATCTCACAGTTTGTGGGTTCGAGCCCCACGTCAGGCTCTGTGCTGACAGCCCAGAGCCTGGAGCCTGCTTCAGATTCTGTCTCCTTCTCTCTCTGCCCCTCCCCTGCTCATGCTTTCTCTAGCTCTGTTTCTCAAAAATAAATAAATGTAAAAAAAATTTTTAAATGTTTTTAAAAAATTTAATCTCAGAAGGAAAACTCACCTCAGTTTATTAGGTTCCCCTAAGGGAAATTTGCTCATCATAATTACTTCTAGATTTTCTTTTCTTATTACACTCAGGCAACAGTTTGTACTATATAAGCATCTATATTAATTTTTTCAGGATAGAGTTGATGGAAACCATAAAAAATATTGGGCTAGTCTTACATATTTACCCGTGGTCTACAACTAGATAAGATGATTATTTTAAGCTTATACATAGCTTAAATACCCAGACTTATTATGTAATAGTGACACTAATTAAGAATAAAATAATGAAATTCACAATCTCATTAATGACTGTCTGTTCAATGGTATTTCAATTTGACAAAATATGTTGAAGAGTTTCACAAAGAATTAGGGACACAAACAATTTGTTCATTTTAAGTAGATATATCTTTACTGCATCAAAAACCCCACAAGGAATTCTGAAACATTAATTAGGAAAATTAGATCTTGAGACCAAAATAAGTCCTATATCTCTTAGGAGTTCAAGTAGTTTAACATTCTAGAAATAGCCAAGTGTTCTTCATGGCACAACACTGCCTTACCTCCCTTTATTCTGCTTAACATACTGGTTCCTGTATATTTTAAGGCTTCCTAGTTAGATGTGCACATTTTCACAGCTTTTAATACATCACTTATTTGCAGGTGAGAGCAGAGTTTTGGTTCCTATGATAAATCTCAGGGAGTTGAACTTTAATTACTTTCCAATGGCCTTTGAAAAACTTCCTATTTAGTCTTAACCAGTTTGTAAATATTTCGGAATTATATTTAGTTTTTTTTTTTTACATGCAGAAAGACAATAATTCAACATTATCATTCCTATAACTAATTTGAAAGGAAATTAATTTACATGACTGGTTCCCTGTAATATATGTGCATTCTATTTATTATTTATCAGAGGTTATGCAGGGGTGGAGATATGTTTCTCCATGAGGTTTATAAGTTATCATTTATAAGTATCATAAGTTGAAGTTTAGGCTATTTCTGAAATGTTGAGATTAATATTTTTGTGAAACTGAGTGAATAATAAAAATGTACAAGCCATCATTTTTCTCAATAATTTTAAGATCATTTACCAGTTGAAATTATTTTGACCACATTTACTGGATTCATTTTCACCTTCCTTCGCCTTTAAAAGTACTGCCCATTTAATTGATATCTATCTATCTATCTATCCTTTTACTATTTTCCTTTCTATTTCAGTTTACTTAAAACACAGTATTTTTCAGAGGCGCATATCTTTCTAATATTTTAACTCAAATGCTGAATTAAATCAGCAGTAGTTTCCTTTTTGTGATTTTTTAAAATCCTTTTGAGTTTGTACACACTGTCCTGCAGGGTTTCGTTGGCTGCCTGTATGTTGCATTGTTAACTGACCCTTACTGTAAGAAGGACACAAAGTGGCTCAGTTTTTACCAATGAACTGATATCACCTTTCAGATGACTGGTGGCTCACACTCCCTCAGAGTAAAATTGGGAAAATCCACATTATCAGGGAGCTCTTAGGCTCCCTCTTCCCATTACCCTTTGCTGTTTTTTTTTTCTTTTTCATTAAAATTTTTCTGTAATATTGAGGCAACGCTGTTGGATCTGATGTAAAATTTCATTGTTTCTGAGTGTGTCATAGCTCCTCTGCTTTCAGACAAAGTAAAAAATTTCTGGAGATTCTAAGCACAATGGGCCCCAGGCACAGTACTCTGGAGGTGTCTCCCCTAAGATGCAACCTACATGCTTTCTGTATTGTTTTCTGCTGTCTTGAGCCCTTGGTCATTTCTCCATTTTAACTCTTTCTCAATGTGGAGCTGGTTTTCTGATTTGGAGAAATTTCGGAACATGAGAAGATTTGGAGAAAATTGCAAAGGGTCATACACATCAAAATGGTAAAAGCAAAATGCTGGGGGCAAATAAGTGTGATCCCCAAGAAGAGGACGATAACAGAAGAAAGAAGGATAAAAAGGCACGTGCAAAATTAGCTTGCTACCTTTCCAAATATGGAACTGTTGAATTCATAGAGGGAGTTATTTACTACTTAATCTACTAGATTCTATTTAATATTATTTTTCTAGAATTTTCCACCTCAGTTAATTCAGATATATTTTAAAATTTCTTTATTCTGGCCGTTTTTTATTAGATTTTGTTTTAGAGTTATTTCATTTGATTTTATTACATGAAGTAAGAGTGTTGCAGCTTAAGTTTTATAACAATTCAAATAGCATGGAAATTGTCAATTACTTTGAAGGAATCAAGGAATATACTAATCCAGGTCTGCTGGTATTTTGAGGGAATGAAGATCGTCTTCCTAACCCAGATTAAACTCTAGGTCTGGCACCCTGTTTTTCACATGGCCCTAAAATGATAGTAAAAATTCTACTTTCTTCTTAAAAGAGAAAACAAAAGACAAATATAGACAACAAAGGTAACTACTAAAGAAGAAAATAATAATTCTGTCTGTATTAATAAAAATAACTCATCTGCTTGGCTTCTCTGGCTTCCTTTGCTCAAACCTCCCTACCTCAATAAGGCTGCCATCTTTGAATATCATTAGGTCACTATTAGGCCAGGGAGAGTCTCTTTTTATAAAAATATGTTTTTACAATTACATTCTTTAAGTTTATGATGTGGTGTGAAAATTTTAAAGGCTACTTTTGACTGTCATTTTAAATGACGTTGGAAATGAATGTGAGTCCGGGGTTGGTTGTCTCTTGATGATTGCTATGATGTTAGAAGCTCATAAGACAATATTTTAAAGTGTTAGTCTTAAAAGCACTTGAGTCCATTTACAGCTGGGCTAAATGTTCAGTTTTAGAATTTCCTTTAAAAAACATCCTGACGTTCTCTGGTGCAATTTTCTCTCTCTTCACCTGTGTTTTAAAGAAGTTCAGCATATCTATTTTGCTCTTCTGTGTTTATTATTTCACTCTCTGGATGACCTAGGTATCTGTCTTGATCCTCTGTTCTTTTGTTTTTTTAGGCATGTTTACTGTATCCTTTTGTGCCCAATATGTTTTCATTTAATATCAGACTTTACATATGAAAAACTATAGTATTTTAGATCATTCAATTATAGAAAATGATAGTCTTATAGATTAAAGCTATCTTTTCCCAGAGCTTATTTAAATTTCTTTCAGGCAATCCGGGTATGAGTTAGGTGGCTTGATCCAGTTGAGGCTTTTCCATTTCCATTTGACCCAGCTCTGTGATGTAGCCTTTCCAGTGTTCCCAGCTAAGACCTTGCAGTGTTTACCAGATCCACTTCTCTCTGGAGAACCATGATCTCCAATTTGGGTCTCCCCAGATCCATGGAGGTGACAAAATTGGCTATTGGCTTATGAGCCTCATCCTATTCCTTGGTTACCCATGGGTTATCTTCCTCGTATATAAGTTGTGAGTGAGCAGATGATTTGAGGGAAAATTGCACAGAGAATAGCAGTTCCACTCTCTTTTTTTTTTTTTTTTTCTGACATATTGGTTCTCCAGGATTGACTGTGTTGGGATCCACAAGATTAAGTGTGTTAGATCTTTAGCCTGGTGAGCCTGTCACCCATTCTAGGCTCCTGCTTTCTTTCCTGTCTCAATGCTCTGAAAATACCAACACATTTCAAGGAGAAAAATGTTCTCGAGAATGAAGAGTACACTTTATTATAAATTCCTTTTGTCTCAGAGCTTAGCTCTTCAAGTATTGACTCTTAATGCTGTCAAACTGTTGTTTATTTCATTTGATTCACTATGCTTCCATAGTTATTATCTTTAGTAGCAGTAATCTAATACAGCTCTGTTTTCATTTTTTTGTGTTATTTTTATTGCCACTCAGGAATATTTTCTTCTACTTCTAAAAATATTAACAAAAATTGGAATTCTTCTCTCTGTTCGTTTTTCTTTTTAGAACTCACATTCCTCTACCATTTGCTTTCTTCATCTGTTGTGCAAGGCTCTCCTTTTTTGCATGCTATTTTTCTTCACCTGCTCTATTCTAGGTACTTTGTTATTTACACTGCTGTCACAGAAAATGTCGAATGATAAATTTTGCAGTCATCTGTGCTCTCTGCTTTGGAAACCCAAAACCTAGCCATTTTGTAAATGTTTCAAGGTGCTTGAGAGGAAGTGAGCTTCTCTTATGTGTAAGAAAAAAAAATATGTGTATGTGGGTATATCATGCAAATCTTAATTATATTATTCAAAAATCTCTATATTATTGGCTTGACATGTTTATACATGAGCATTAGCTCAGCTCTCCCATTAATATTTGTCAACAGAAATTTCTCCTTTAGTTCTTATTCTTAGCAATTTCTATTTCAGTTGTACTCTATTTGGCATACATTAAATTATGACATCTGTACATTTGCTGTGGAGTGTTTGTTGAATCACCCTAATGTGAGCTTTTTTGCACAAGTAACTTTTAAATTGATGTCTGTTTTTTTCTCATATCAAAGTCCTTGCTTCAGTTTTGTTAGAATTTTGTTTTGTTTCAAACTAACCCCAGCAGCGTACTTCCAGAACCAGAGCCAAAGAGATTTTTCTGGTGTGAGGTTCTCAAACCTGCATTGGAAGGCTTTGTCAACAGGGCATACTCTTCCCTGATTTTTTTTTTTTCATGAAGTATAGTTGACATGCAATGGCATACTAGTTTCAGGTGTACAACACGGTGATGTACAAGTCTGTACATTATGATTGGTGATTCTTTGTCCAAATATTTTCCTTCAGGGGCACCTGGGTGGCTCATTCAGTTGAACCTCCACATCTTGATTTCAGCTCAGGATCCCAGGATCCCAGGGTCATGGGATTGAGCCCCACATTGGGCACCACACGAAGCATGGAACTTGCTTAAGAATCTCTGTCACCCTCTGCCCCTCTCCCCTGCTCGCATGCTCTCTCATTTTTTTTTTATTAAAAAGCAATGAATTAATTCAAATGCTTCCTTTCAGAATTTTATAGCAGAAGGAAAATGTTTCACAGTCTTTCTTCCCTATGATCTGGGATATGTGAGGACTTGAGCCTGAGTTGAATCCAACTTTCCTGACTAACTTAAAAGAAATATTCCAGGGGCACCTGGGTGGTTCTGCCCATTAGGTGTCAGTCTCTTGACTTTGGGTCAGGTCATGATCTCTGGGTTCGAGCCCCGTGTCAGGCTCTGTGCTGACAGTGTGGAGCCTACTTGGTATTCTTTGTCTGTCTCTCTGTCTGTCTGTCTCTCTCTCTCTCTCTCTTTCCCTCCCTCCTCCCCAATCTCAAATAAGGAAATAAACACTTAAAAAATTGTTCCATTGGAGACTTGGGGTATGAGAATCTTATGGAAACTTGCTATCTGTAGCTCATTGTAGACATTGTTGAGTACTAAGAGCTTGCGCTTGCTTAGTCAGTCATACTGATAGCATGTATCTGTAATGGGAAATGGGTGTTCTTCACATACCTGAGTGGCTGCTACCTGGCTGGAAAATATAAAATCTGAGGGGACCCCAGAGTTTCATTGCATACAGGTGGCTCGCACCTCCTAGAGGCCACTATAATAATCAACTGGATCTCACGTGGGGAGGGAGTGGGAAATTCAGAAGCCTCACCTGGGAGTCATGAGGTTTCCACTCTGCCACTGATGATCTAATTTTTTTCTTAAAACACAGACCCAAAAATAGTAAGTGTGCGGGTTTTGAAGTTCATTTAGCATTAAGAATGTGGTTGGTAAATTTAGAGCAAAGGCTTTCCTGTTGGAAAATGGAGAATTGCTTTCTTTTCCTTTCTAGATAAACTGTTTTCTTCACTTGGGCGTTTGAAGAAACCATTTATTTTCATTCAAATTTATTGATTTATTTTGCCACTACTGTGCATGGGACCTGACACAAAGCGAGTCTCTGAACATCTTCGGACTTAGGTTCTCCTTTTAGTACCAAAAGAGTCACTATTTCCGTGTATTTTACCACTTTAAATTCTACTTTAGTTATTCTTTCCAACAGGGAAAAATATGTGTATGCTCCACTGTCTTTCCACTATATTTATTGTGTCATAATTTACCTTCGTAGTCTCCTTCTCTGAATTCTGAGTTTTTAAGCATCTCGTCTCACCAGCAGACAGCTTTCCTGTTTATTTTTCTTTTCTGCTTATGTTCTGATGGTTGGACTCCAGGTGCTTGTTGGTTCTTTGTAAAGTTTTTATAAACTTCTTTATAAATGAGAATAAAAGTCTCATTTTCTATTAGAGTGGCTCCTTTAACTGTGCAAAATGTTCTCCTTCAAAGTGCACCAGACATGAATGATTTCCTCAGCACAGTTGACTTTACTCATCTCATTCTGAGGAACTAAACACAGATTTATTGTGGTCTGATTATCGTGATCTCCGTGAGTTTTGCCCACTATGTTTCCTCCCCACGTTTCAGTTATCCAGATGAGAAGATCTCTACCAAATTGTAGGAAAACTACACAGGGTAGGAGTCAATCCATGAAGAGTGGTTATGTGACGTTTTCCCCATTTTCATAACTAAATCCTCAGAAGTAGAAAAGAGCAGCTAATTTGGTCAGTACCATTTCTCCCAATGCCTCTGGTTGCCTCCTACCTTGAGACCCTGAGTTGGTGATATGGATAGCACTTCCTCTATTTTTTTTCTATTAATTTTCCCTGAAAATGCATTACTCTTTCTGTTTTTAATTTTTTTAATGTTCATTTATTTTTAAGAGAGAGAGAGAGAGAAAGAGAGAGAGAGAGAGCGAGAGAAAGACAGTGTGAGCAGGGGAGGGGCAGAGAGAGGGAGACACAGAATCTGAAGCAGGCTCCAGGCTCTGAGCTGTCAGCACAGAGCCCCACGCAGGCCCGAACCCATGAACTGTGAGATCATGACCTGAGCCGAAGTTGGACACTTCACCGACTGAGCCACCCAGGTGCCCCGTGCATTATTCTTTCAAGAAAGGAATTGTGTGTTTGAATCAAGTATAGACCAACCATTAAATTATCTGTCCAAAATTCGTCAGATGTGTGCTGTGTTGTTGAGACCAGCATGTTTCCTAGAAATCACAGTTTACCTCTCTTGGGGCGCCTGGGTGGCTCAGTCGGTTAACCGTCCAACTCTTGATTTCAGCTCAGCTCGTGATCTCATGGTTGGTTCGCGAGATCGAGCACCATGTCTGGCTCTGCGCTGACATTGTAGAGCCCGCTTGGGCTTCTCTCTCTCTCTATCTCTCTCTCTCTCTCTCTCTCTGCTTTTCCCCTGCGCATGCTCTCTCTTTCTCAAATAAATTTGTTTTTTTAAAAAAAGAATCACATCTTACATTTCTTACCTAGAAGTATATTTCACATACCGACACTGATCAAAAACTTCTTTTTTTTATCTTTATTTTTTTCAGTATATGAAGTTTATTGTCAAATTGCTTTCCATACAACACCCAGTGCTCATCCCAAAAGGTGCCCTCCTCAATACCCATCACCCACCCTCCCTTCCCTCCCACCCCCCATCAACCCTCAGTTTGTTCTCAGTTTTTAACAGTCTCTTATGATTTGGCTCTCTCCCACTCTAACCTCTTTTTTCTTTTTCCTTCCCCTCCCCCATGGGTTTCTGTTAAGTTTCTCAGGATCCACATAAGAGTGAAAACATATGGTATCTGTCTTTCTCTGTATGGCTTATTTCACTTAGCATCACATTCTCCAATTCTATCCATGTTGCTATAAAGGGCCATATTTCCTTATTTCTCATTGCCACGTAGTACTCCATTGTGTATATAAACCACAATTTCTTTATCCATTCATCAGTTGATGGACATTTAGGCTCTTTCCGTAATTTGGCTATTGTTGAGAGTGCTGCTATAAACAATGGGGTACAAGTGCCCCTATGCAACTGATCAAAAACTTCTAAAAAAAATGTAGCATTTTCTGTTTTAAGGTTAAAAGGCTTTCATAATTTCAGTCACCACTCCTAACACCAATAGCACTGTGTTTTATTTAATAAACTTTATGTTTTAGAAGAGTAAAATATTGATAGAAAAATTGCAAGTTATGTAACACAGAACATTCCTACATACTCCACGCCAAGTTTTCTCTCTCTTCGGTATAATACATACACATGGTACTTTGTTACAACTAATGAAATGATATTGATACACTATTATTAATTAAAATTCACAACATTTTCATAATTCTTTAGTTTTTACATAATGTCTCTTTCCATTTCAGCATCCCATTCATAATGTCACGTTAAATTTGACTCCTCATGACTCCTTAAGTTCCCGACTATGACGGTTTCTCATAATTGCCTTTTTTTTTTCATAACTTTGACAATTTTGTGGAGATCTGGTCATGTATCTTGTTGAATGTCCCTCAGATGGGATTTTCCTGATATTTTCCTCATGGTCCAATTGGACTTATAATTGTTTTTAGGGGGGAGACCTCAGAAGTAACATATTATTTTCATCACACCATGCGTGCTGTCAACACGATACATCACTACTGACGTTGACCTTGACCACCTGCTGAGACAGTGGTTGTCAGGTTTCCATCTGGTGAATTCCTTTCCTTCCCTATTTCCATGCTGTGCTCCTTGAACGGAAGTCACTGTGTGCAGCCCACACTAATGGAGGCGGAGCTATGGTTCACCTCTTTGACAGGAGAGTATCTCTAGGAGCTATTTGGCGTTATTCTGCAAAGATTTGTTCCTTCTCCCACATTTATTTACTTATTTAATCATTAATTTATATTGATATGGAGTCATGAATATTTATTTTTACTATTTTCTTTTTCCTTTGGGCTCTAGACCAATACCATTTTATTTTCTTGCTTAAATTCTTCCAGCTTTGTTCACTAGGAGCTTTTCCGTGTGGGTCTTGTGTGCTTTTGACATGGCTGCAGCACCATGAAAATTAAGATTCCTGGTCAGGAGACATGCTCTAAAGGAAAAGCTAAAGTTGTGGATGGATGATGATCTTTTGCTGAATCCTCAGAAATATCCAAAAGTCAAAATATTCAATCACATGAAAGGCCTTTCGAATGCATTCACCATTTAACGCATAGACCTCCCCAGTATTTTCAGCAGAAGCCAAAGCAGACAGTTGAGTATTTAGGAAAGATCCATGGTGGAATCTCTTGTCTAATAGAGTCAATCTCCATGGGCTACATGAGACCCTCAAGGTTTTGATAATTTTATATCAGCAGAAACAATGCCGGCTTGTACTGAAAGAGGCAGAGAGAGGACAAGTGAAATGAGGCTACTGAACACGCAAAATTGTATAGGTTGATAAAACATACGATACCCTTCATTGAGAATGAAGGATAACCCAAGTGTGAAGTCAGGACAGGGTGACGGGGTGGAGCATGGAACAGAGAAGCTGGAGCTGCCAGCTCTAGAGAACGGTTATTGGTCGTGAAATCTGGTGGAGTTTGCCCAGCTGGATTGCGAAATTTCCTAGGATCCAAGAGTTCTTTTTCCTTCCATTTTCTCTACTTTCAAACAGAAATGTCTACAAGTGTTACACTAAGCCAGACCCAGTTTATTTGGGGAGCAGACAATTTATGGTCTGGTTTTGTAGAGCCGTGGATGGAGAGGAACTGTGGTCCAGGATATACTGTATGCAGAACCTGAACCATCTCTAATCTTGAAGAAGGAGACGAAAGAATTTGGCATTTGAGGCTAATGAAACTTAGATGAGATTTGGGACTTTGAGGTGATGGTGGAAAGGATCAGGACTTTTAGAGACTAGGCGTAGGGTCAAGTGTATTTTGCTTGTGAGACACATGTGAATCTTTGGGCCCAGAGGGCAGACTTTGGTAAACATAATAATGTCCTCTTCCCCACATCTGTCCATGTCCCAGTGACTCTTGACTGGGATCTTAATGCACATGGCAAACAACAGTTTGAATGTGGAATTAAGCCAATGACCTTGAGAAGTGAGATTATCCTGGATTGTTTGTTTGCTAATGTAATCACAGGTGGAAGAGGGGGGCAGAAGATGGCCTGTGATCACAGATTAATGACACAGACAAACACTTCCCAGGGGAACAGAAGCCAAGGAAAATAGGTGCCCACTGGAAGCTGGAAAGAGAGAGGATGTAAAATTTACCCTAGACCTTCCAGAAAGGAGTACAGCCCTGCTAATATTTTCTTAAAATGTTCTATTTTATTATTTTATTTTTATTTTTATTTTTATTTTTATTTTTATTTTTGAGAGATAAACGTGCAAGCAGGGGAGAGGGGCAGAGGGAGAGGGAGAGAATCTTTGGAAGTCTCCGTGCTCAACACAGAGCTGGATTCAGGACTTGCTCCCACAACCCTGGGATCATGACCTGAGCTGAAATCAAGAGTCCGATGCTCAACTGGCTAAGTCACTGAGGTGCCCCTGACATTTTGATTTTAACCCAGTGAGACACAGGTTGGATTACTGAGCTGTAGGAGAATAAATTATATTATTTCCAAGCCCCTGAAATTGTGGTAATTTTGTTATGGCAGCAGCAGAAAACTAATTAATACATTGGTATGGTTTGATTAATATCTTCCATGCTTGTAACATTTCTATTCCAAGTCTTTTATTTTTCCTTTTTTATGCATTCTTATGCATTCTATGTTTTAATTGAGCATTTATATAACTTAACTTTATTCTTTTTTTGCATACCAATTATACTTCTTTTAAACAATTTTTAATGGTTTTCCTAGAAGTTGCAATATACATTTTAAACTAATAGGAACCTACCTTGAAATAATACTATACTGATTCATGTATAGAGCAATTACCTTGTGACAGTATTTCCAGTTCTTCCCTCCCATCCCTTGGAACATCCTGTTATTCATTTCATTTTTCCATCTATGTAATCACTCAATACATTGTTACTACCATATCATTAAACAGTTATCTTTTAAATCAATTAAGAGTTTAAAAATACTATTTTATCTTCCTTTATTTTTCAACACTTTTCCTTTCTATACGTCATCCCAGTTTCAAAAGTGTATCATTTCCCTTCTCTTTGATGAACTTTTTTTGTTAACATTTCTTTCAGGCAATAAATTCTCCTAGGTTTTCTTTGTCTGAGAAAGTCTTTATTTCTCCTTCACTTTTGGAGGGTAATTTCCCTGGGTATAGAGTTCTAGAGTTCTTCCTTGCCCTCCCTTCCCTTCCTCCCTTCCCTTCCTTCCTCCCTCCCTTTCCTTCCTGTACTTTATTCCCTCCTTCCTTTCCTTCCCTTCCTCCCTTCCCTTCTTCCCTCCCTTTCCTTCCTCTACTTTATTCCTCCCTTCCCTTCTTCCCTTCCTCCCTTCCCTTCTTCCCTTCCTCCCTCCCTTCCCTTCCACTCCTTCCTTCCTTCCTTCCTTCCTTCCTTCCTTCCTTCCTTCCCTTCCTTCTTCCTTCCCTTCCTTTCTTCTGTCTCTCTTCCCCTCTCTCTTTCCCCCTTCCTCTTTCTTCCCCTCTCTTTTTTTCCCTTTCAACACTTTAAATATGTTATCTCACTAAATCCTTGATACATGGTTTCTCATGAGAAACATGCTTAAATGTTATTCTTGTTTGTCTATTGGTAAAGTATCCCTCCCCCATTGGCATCTTTCAAGATTTTTGTCTTTATCTTTGGTTTTATAGTTTGAAAATTATACATCTAGGTATAAATATTTTCGTATTGTTACCTTTTGATATTATCTGAGTTTCCTGTATGAAGTGTCTGCCATTCATCTGGTTTGGTATCTGTCATTGATTTAGGAACATTCTTAGCCATCATTACTTGGAATATTTCTTCTCCTTTTCTGTTTCTTTTCCTTCTGATATTCAAATTGTGTGTATGTTAATCCTTTTGGGATTGTCTCACAGCTCTTGGATGCTCTGTTCTTTTTTTCTTTTTTTTTTTTTTCTTCTTTTATTGTATCCTCTCCCCGCCCCCTTGTTTCTATTTTAATTTGGGAATTATCTCTCTTCAAGTTAATTCTTACCTTGGCTCTGTGCAGGCTCAAGTTGAACCCATCAAAAGCAGTCTTCATTTCTGTTATAGTCCTTTTGATTTCTAGCATTTTCTTTTGATTCTTTCTTTGAATATCTATCTGTATATGTCATCTGTTCTAGTATGCTTTCTAATTATTCCATTAGAGCCCTTAATATCTTAATCATACTGATTTCCACTTCCCGGTCTGGTAATTGCAACATCTCTGTTAAATCTCAACCTGGTTCCCGTTATTTGCTTTTTTTCTTCAGAATGTGCTTTTCTCATATTTTTTTAGAACTTGTAATTTCTCACTGAAAGCTCAACATGCTCTATTGAGAAACAGGAATTGAACTAAGTTGGCCTTTTCGTGGGAGGTTTATGTTACTCTGGCCACGAGCTGTGCTATGTGCACTGTTTGCTATAGCTCCGGGTGCCAGAGATTTCAAATCTTCTGGTGTCCTGGATTTTGTTCTCCCTCTTGACTCCAGACTTCTCAAATTCCGCCTTTTTAAAGGAAGTCTGTATCTTGCGGCTCTTGCGGCTCTAACCAGTGGAGCCTTTTTGAGGTAGTAGTAAGGATGTGGGGGGAAGAAAAGTATTCTATAATCCTGTGATTAATTTTTCGTATTTTAGTGGGTCTTTGTCCCTGGGCTGTGACCTTAACAAATATTTCTTAGCTTTCCTCTTCCCTTAGGAGACACAGGAAAGGTAGAGATGCCTGCGGTTGGAAAAGTACTGCTCTGCCAGATGAGAAAAGTCTCTATAAAGTCTTTTCTGCTGAGGAATAGACCTTTGTTTTGAAGAATGCTCTGGTTATATCCAACAGCAGTCGATTTTCCCATGACACCTGCCAGGACCAACAGGGATCGTTCTTACCCGGGAAACCTGGTGGAGTTCTTGGGAGATGAAACCCATGAAAGTATGGGCACCCCCTAAAAGTCAAGCCCCCAGGAAGTTCTCACTCTCAAGAGTCCACATTAGGTCTCCAGCAACTCACTAAAATTGCCATTTAAGTATCCCTAACCTCTATGGCTCTAGCAGCTTCTGTTCTAAGTAAGAGATCTTAACCATGACTCTGGATTCACCTGTCTCTGTGGATTTGGGTTGGCAGTTTGCTCTGTGACCTTCCTTCTGTGATGGATCCAAGAAAAGGTATTGGTATTTCAGCCCTTCTTAAGAAAAAGGATGGGAGTGATGACTTTCCAGGCTTTTACACATCAGAACCATTACCAGAAGTATCAGCAGGGTACCCCTCTCCTCCCTCCATCTGGATATAACGTCAGGTCCCTGCACAAACAGCCTTGCTTCATGCCTCTGGAGTGTTACACCTGTTTCCTCTACTTCTCCCGGTGCCCTGTGCCTTCTGAGCCGCGTCTTGTCTTTCATACCTAAGAGTAAATGCAACTCTGGGGTCTCCTTATTGATTGATTGCTTCTGTCTTCCCTCCCCTCCCCCGCCCACTGATGAACGCAAATGAGGCACATAATGAAATTTTGGAACCTTTACTTCCTGTTAAAAAATAGATGGGTTTTGCTTTTTAAAACACTATTCCCCAGCCCTGCTTCATATAGTTCTTAGTGATCATTTTTCTCTTGCTTTGTTTTGTTTGGCGTCCTGGAACTCACTGGTCTGAATCAGCAAAGTCACTTTGAGAATATTTGATTGATGTGGGAGTAGAAAGAATCCATTGATTATAGTACATACTTTAAAAAATTAATACAAGAATGCTAATTTATTGTATTAGGCATGATACATATCACCTCCAAGGAAGAATTTTTATTTTAGTGATCACTTGCAACATTACCCAGAATTCTAAGCTTTAAGTAAAAATAGTTATAAAAACTATCAAATGACACATTTAATATGGAGAAGTAATACTTCAGCTCACCAATATTAAATATCTGTATTTTAATACTAAATCCCTAAAATTTAAAGATAAGCATAGTCATCAATGAATTTATATTTCTATTTTCAGCTAAAGTCTTATATTTCAGAAACATTTTCTGTATTTTAAATCTCATAATAGTCACCTTATATTTATATAATATTTCATTACATGTTTAAATGTTTTAAATGTAGGATATCTTTATATCTGCTTTTAAATATTATTTACTTCACATACCTGATGTCATCAAACAAAACAATACTTAATCTTTTTTCCTACTTCCAATTTACTGATATCACTAGAACATTAAATTCTATATATTCTGTATGTGGTACCTATGCAATTAATATAAATAAATATGTTATTAATATACATCATTTTACATGTCAAAATAAAAACATGATTATTTCTTCTTTAGCTCCAGAGTTCTTAGCTAAAATTTGATCTAAATTATTAATCTTAAGTGTGAAATAACAAAAAATCTTTAAAGTCAAATGGCATAAAGTACATTCAAGTTAACAAAGCTATTTAGACACAGAGCATTTAATAGTCCATTTTTAAAATAGATGTAAAAGAAAGCAAGCGAGTGAATCAAAAAAATTTAGTTTTAAAAAGTTTAGTTTTAAAATCTCTATAGTGCCCTAAACATACAATAAATGGCAAAAAAAAAAAAACCCACAAAAAACATTTTAATGTACACTCTTAAGGAACACAATTTAAAAGCAACAAAAAATGAGGCTAATGGGAAAAATCAGATAAATGTTACTTCAGAGGTTGGTATGGATGCAATTTGTAACTAAGATGGGATTTTTGAGAGAATAGATCGATGCACATGCATTTTGCAGCAATGAAGCTATTCTAAAACCATTTTAATATGCAAGAAAATAAAAATGCTTTCCAAATGAAATTGATGGAAAAGATTTTAAGAAAGTTTTCTTTGTTCCAGTGTTAAATTCTTTAGAAGATATTGATCCAGTTAACTTCTCAGTAGTTAAAATATTTTAAATAAATTAAGTAGGAAATATCAGTATATCCACATCCTTTTCAATTACTTGTACTTTTGTCTGCAAAAATATACCAATGTAATCACTTTTTATTTTTTTAATGGTTATTTTTTTGAGAGAGAGAGAGAGAGAGAGAGAGAGAGAGAGAATCCCAAGTAGGCTCCACACTGTCAGCACAGAGCCTGACACGGGGCTCGATCCCACAAACTGTGAGATCATGACCTGAGCTGAAATCAAGAGTTGGATGCCTAACTGACTGAGCCAACCAGGTGCCCCCACTGTGTTTCAATGTGATAAAAGTATGCAATATGATATTATCTTAACCATATTTTCATACACTCTTGCTCTTCATTAAAATATATGTTTTAGTTTCAATCTGAAATGTTTTTAGACCTGGAAAATTTCAGAATCTTAGATTTAAGTTAAAACTTGTTTTATATATATATATGTGTGTGTGTGTGTGTGTGTGTGTGTGTGTGTGTGTGTGTGTATGAAATATGTTATGACTCCATAACCTTAGACTCATTTGCAGGTGTGTATTGCTTTTCTTAGTGTGAGTAAGATATAATATATGTACAGGCTGTTAGTCTGTGTTCTTATGTAGCTGTGGTCCAGCAGAGAGCAGATATGGTGAATAAGTTCCATATGTCTCAGAGCAGGAGAAACATGGGGGACTAGCCAAGCATGGATGAAAGTGATCTCATGAGGTCTGAAGGGTTACCAAAGTCACCTGTAAGGGAGAGCTATCACAACTCAATCTGGAAGCATCAGCCAGGTTTGCCTATCTATCCAGGGGCTTGGGTGAAGAAAAGTCTAGAGAAATGGTACCTCATGTCCTCAACTCCAGAGATGACGGGGCCTCCCAGAGCTGAAGGAAGCCCTCCTTATATTCCTGAACACAGAGAGAAAGCTCACAAGTAGCCAGAAATAGGCTGGAGAAGTAACTAAGGGGTATGTTTTGTAGGAATTTGTAAGCCATGCTAGGGATTATAGAGTTTATCTTTAGGTGTGTCATAACACAATGAGATCTGCACACATACACACAAATACAATCACATTATTGAGGTGAGGAAGAATCCATGAGAAACCTCTGCAAAGGAATCTTACACTATTAACAGCTTCATCATTGAAATATATATATACACACAAAGATGTAGATATTACCACTGGATGCCTGTGATGGATTTACATTAATTGTGAACTTATTCACGGAACCCCCAAAAGCCCTTCATTTTGCTTCGTTTCAGTCAGTAGCCCTGTAAGGATTGCCATTATGTGAATTCTAACAGCATCAAGTCATTTTGCTAAATGTTATCAATAATGTAAATAGAACCCTGCAGTAAGCTTTCTCTTCTGTCATTTGTACTCAATGTTGTATTTGTGACACTCATGCATTTTGGTGCATGGAGCCACAGTTCACTGATTCTGAGCACTAGGTATATGTCATAGTGAAAATACATGTATTTTAATATCATAAATAAATTTATCCAGTCACTGTTAATGGGCGTTAATTGTTTTGGTTTGAGACTGTTCACATAGCGCTGCTAAAATATTCTGATGCATGTCTTTTGGTATACACTGTACCCAATATATATATCTAGTAGTTAGATATATATATATTAGTAAAAAAAAAAAAATAAATGGTGTAGCGAAAAAGAAAGAGTGGCCAGAAAAGCAGAGCTGAGATCCCAGAGGACAAAGCTGACAGCCATGGAAGAGAATCCCCAGGTCTTGAAATCTAATGGAGTTTGCTCAGCTGGATTTCAGATCTGCTTTGGACCAATACCTCCTTTTTACCTCCTGTTTTCATGCTTTTTGAACCACAATGTCTATAACTCTTATGGTGTGCCTGTCCCATCATTGTATGCTTCTTTTGGAGGCACATGCTTTGTCTGTTAGCTGTAAAGTTTCATGGATGGGGAAAAAATAGATCCCAGGAGATGTAATACCCAGAGAGCTTCATCTATACCTGATATTGATGATAAGATTTTTAGATGTGGCCTGATTCTCTAATGGGCTGAGGATTTTAGGACTTTGGAAGGAGGCAACTATAGCTCACATTTAGGATATATGTGAATCTTTGGGGGCAGAATATATACTGTGGTAGGCAAAATTCTGAAAACATCTCCCTTCTGAAATCCTTGCCTGTTGGTTATCCAATAAAAACAGTAATATAGCTACAACTGTAAAGGACATTTCAAAAGCAATTGGAGTCCTAGGTCTGTTGACTTTCAGATATGGGAATTATTGGCAAGTCTGGATTTAGTAGCTACATGATGCCTTGGAAAGCAGAACTTTCTGCAGCTGGTGGTGGGAGACTTCAGAGAGATGGGCTCTTGCTGGCCTTGAGGAAGAAAGTAGCCAGCTATGCTCTGAACTGCTGATGCAGAGACGGGGGCCTTGAGAAGCTTAAGGTGGCCGGAAAGAAAACATGGACCTTTGTGCTACAACCACAAGGAAATAATCTCGGCCAGCAAACAGTGTGCTTTAAGAAGACCTCGGGCCTCCAATCAGCATTATAATTACAGCATCAGTGACATTCTGCTTTCAGCTTGTGAGGACTACTCAGGGCATATGGCTGACCTGTGATTGTACTCTTGAGTCATGGAAACAGAGATAATGCGTGTCGATTTAAGTTGGTAAGCTTGTGGTACCAGTTAAGACAGCACAAAACTAAAACACAAGGATAGTGCAGGATAAGAAAAAAAAAGACCCATTTATGTCACGAAGATAGTTGTAGAAACATAAAAAAAAAATTAACAAATTAAATGTATTGATTCAAAATGTGTAAAGTATATCACCACGATGTGGGAGTAAATAAGAAAGTAAGGTTGTTGTAACATTTATAAATCAATTCATATATTATATCCCATTAACAGAACATTTCAAAAATAATTTTAGCAGTAATGCAAAACTAGTATATGATTTAATCTCCATTTAGGATATACTTTCATAAAAAAAAAAAAACAAAAAAAAACCTGGGGATGGAAAGGAACGTCCTTATTTGATAAAGGGCACCATGAAAACATACAAAAACTGATGAGGTGAAATAAAAACCTCAAATTTATTGGTGGTTAATTACTCTGGTAAACTTTGCCCTAGCAGTCAGTGTTGAGGCAAGAATGCCTACCATCAGTGTTGCAAGTGCCCAAGATATCTTATCAGTTTCTTTTGTTTTTTCAATCTTTAGGGTCCTCTACATTTAATATCCTGTCATGTACAAATAGAGATTACTTATTTGTTTCCATTTGGGATGTCTCTATTTCACTTTTTTAAAGGAAACCCTTTTTTAATGTTTATTTATTTTTGAGAGAGAGTGAGCCAGGGGTGACAAGAGAGAGGGGGACAGGTGATCTGAAGAAGGCTTCAAGCTGTCCGCACAGAGCTGGACATGGGGCTCAATTGCACAAACCGTGAGATCATGACCTGAGCAAAAGTCAAAAGCTTAACCAGACTGAGTCGCCCAGGCACACCTGCATGTATCTATTTCTTTTCCGTGCCTAATTGCTCTGAGTAAGACTCACAGTGCTAGGTTAATAGAAGTGGTGAGCGTAGACATCTTTGCCTTATTCCTGATTTTAGAGGAAAGGTTTTCAGTTTCTCAGCATTGAGTGTGTTGTTAGCCCTGGGCTTTTCCTATGTGGTCTTTACTATTTGAGACCGTTTCCTTCTGTCCCTAGTGTATTAGTTTTTTTTTCTTTTTAATCATAAACAGGTATCAGATTTTATCACATGCTTTTCCTGTTATCATCTGAAATGATCACGTGGGTTTTGTTCTTCGTTCTGTTACTTGAGGTATTAGATTTGCATATATTTCACCATCCTTGCATTCCAGAGACAAAATCCCACTTAATTATGGTGAAAAAAAACCTTTTAATGTTCTGCTGAATTCAGTTTGCTAGTACTTTGTTGAGGATTTTTGTATCAGTATTTAACAGGGATAATAACCCGTGTTTTTTCTTTCTTATACTATCTTTGTCTGGCTTTCGTATAGGGGTAATGCTAGCCTCATAAAATGAGTTTGAAAATGTTCCTTCCTCTAATATTTTTGGAATAGTTTGAAGAGGATTAGGTGTTATCCTCATTTAAATATTTAATATAATTCTTTGTGGACACCGCCTGGTTCGGGGCTTTTTCTGATTGGTTACTCAATGTCTTTACTAGTTATAGTCAGAAGATTCAATATTGGTAAAATGGCCACATTACCCAAAGTGATTTACAAATCCAACTAAATCCTTACCAAAAATCCTAATGCCATCTTTTGGATAAACAGAAAAAAAAGTCTAAGGTTCAAGTGCAAAATGAAGGAAACTTGAATAGCCAAAACATTGTTGAAAAGGAACAAGTTGGAGGTCTCACACTTTCTGCTTTCAAAACATATTTAACACCTGCAATAATCAAAACAGTGTGGTGCTAGCCTAAAGTCTAGTGGATGATAATAAATAGCCCAGAAATGAGCGTACACATGGTGTGGTCAAATGTTCTTTGACAAAGTTTCCAAGAGCACAAAATGTAGAAAGGATGGTCTCTTTAACAAACGGTTATCAGGAAAACTGAGTATCTACATGAAGAAAAATGACTATAACTTTACATCATCTGCAAAAACTAGCTCAAAATGGGTTGAATGGCTAAAGGTAAGTCCTAGAGTTATAAAACTTCTAGAAAAAAAAAAACATAAGGGAAAAACAGCATGACATTGTATCTGGCAGTGATTTCATGGATATGACATCAAAAGTGCAGGTAATAAAGATCAAAATAGACAAATTGTACTGTATCAGACAAAAGCTTCCACCCCTCAAAGGAAATAATCTACAAAGGGAAAAAGGCAAACTATGGCATGGGAGAGAATAATTGCAAATCATATATCTGATGTAGGGTTGCTATTCAGAATATATAAAACTCAGTAACACATAAGCAAATAACTCAATTAAAATGGATGAAGGACATTAATAGACATTTATTCAAAAAAGATACATAAACGAATAACAAGCATACCAAAAAATGCTCACTATTGCTCATCATTAGAGAAACAGAAATCAAAACCTAACGGGGAGCAACTGGAACCCTTGTGTGCTGCTGGTGGAAAAGTAAAATGGTACATCTGCAGACAACAATATAGAGTTTCCTCAGAAAACTATCAGTAGAATTACCATATAATCCAGCAATCCCACTTATGTGTATATATCAAAAAGAATACAGAGCAGGATCTCAAAGAGATATTTTCACACACGTGTCTACTGTAGCATTATTCATAATAGCAGAGAGTTGGAGGCCCAATGTCCATTAACAGATGGATGGGTAAAGAAAATATGGTATATACGTCCAATGGAATATTATTTAGCCTTTTTTTTTAAAGGAAGAAAATCCCTTCACATGCTATAACATGGATTAACCTTGACGACATGGGCTGAGTGGAATAAACCAGTCACAAGAGGGCAATACTGCATGATTCCACTGTATGAGCTATCTTGAGTAGTCAATACCACAGAGACTGAAAGTAGAATGATGGTTCTTACTGGCTGGGAGGAGGAGGAAAGGAAGAGTTGCTGTCCAGTGGACATAGAGCTTTAGTTTTGCAATATAAAGTTCTAGAGATCGTTACACAACAAGGTATATAGTTAACATGACTGAACTTTACATTTAAAATGATTCAGAGGGCAAATCTAGGTTGTTTACTTGAGATTTTTCTTGCTTCATGAGGTAGGTCTGCATTGCTACAAACTTCCCTCTTTGAACCACTTTTGCCACACCCCAAAGATTTTGGACCATCGTGTTTTCACTTTCATTTGTTTCCTTATAATTTCTATTTCTTCCTTGATTTCTTGGTTGCCTAATTCATAAATAGATAGATAGATAATATAGATGGATGGATGGATGGATGGATGGATGGATGGATAGATAGATAGGCAAGTCAACGTTAAAGAGCCTCACAAATACAATACCTGGAATAGGTCCCCTGGAAGATGGATAAACCTGCACTACTTGAGGGTGGGCATGCGTCTGGCATCTAGTGGTAGAAGCCAGAGATGCTGCTGAACTGCTTACAATGCATAGGACAGCCCTCCAGAATAAAGAATTACCCAGGCCTGCATGTCAATAGCCCCAGGATTGAGAACCCTGCTTTAAATTGGTTTTCAGTTTGTGATTTATCACATTATATGGGTGTTTTGAATCTAGGCCTCAAAACCATGTAAATTTGATTATACACATTTGATAATTTGTGATTATAAATTCTTAAGGAACAATGTTCACTGTTGTTTTCACCCAGAATCCAGAGCAAGCCCACTGACACATCTTGCTCACACCGCTTGAGTCATGTTTCCTTTTAATTTTACCATCAGAAAAATTATCTTTCTTTCCTTTCATCAAGCCATACTTCATGATTTTGTCTATATTTTTAAAATTCAGCAGACTTTTAAGTTATGTTCTACCAGGAGGAATTTTTGCATATACCTGCATTCCCCTAAGGAGATTGATTCTTTATATAAACGCTTTGCCATTAATCTATATCTTTGTCCAAACCCCTATGAGCATCTGCATCTATATATCAATATTCATACCATATTTATATCTATCCATTTTATGTAACTAATGAATAGTTTACATTAAATAGTTTAAAGATCTTGAGATTACCTAGATGCCCTGAACAATGTTGATGTTTCTCCTCTTTGGGGATTTGTACCTGCCATTCCTTTAGCTATGTTAATTTGAGAAAGCCAACTTTCTCTATCAGTCTGTCTGTTGCCTTATCAGTAATACTGGGATAACAGTACCTTCTGCCCATATCACAGGATGTTATTGAATCTTTAAAGCACATTCATGAATGTTTTTGAGTAAGATAACATATTTAAATAAGCTTCTAAAATTCCAGCATGCAAATGCACCATTATTATTGATTTAGAAAAAAATAAATGAAATCCTATTATCATCTCTGATGTTGCCCTTGCCTTCATGAGCTGTTTTGCTTCAGGGCATTTTCATCCTTCTCTAATGGGTATTCTTTCTCCAGGGAACAAGACTTTGAAACTGAGAATTGACAACATTATCTGATGAAGTCTGAAATAATTGTGTGTTTGGGGATGTTAGGTTAATGCATTATCAAGTGGTGGAGACATGCATTTTTACCCTTTAATCCTGCCCTCTTTATGCACTAAGTAGAAAATCATGCTGTACAAAATTTACATGTTAATATCAAATACAGTCTCTATGATTTTATTAAAAACCTCTCTGTACATGCTATTTGCACTAATTTTCATCCTAACGACATCATATTTCATCCAATCATACCCAAGTAAATTAAAGTCAAGGCCACAGTTCCCTCTCTCTACCACTTAAAGTGATTTAAATTTTAGAGAGGATTTTAAATGTATGCAATAGAGAATATCTTATTAAGCTGTCAAAAAATATGCTCATAAAACACTGAAAGATGCAACTCATAATATTTTCCTATGTTCCACATATAATCCTAATTAAATTCCCTTATCTGGGTGCCAACACTAAAAAAAAAAAATAACAAAGGAAACCCACTTTTGAGGTCACAGGTTTTATGACAAACAGATAAACCTAGAACTGCCATGAACTCAAGTGGTTGTCAGATTCTTTTATCCCTTGCTCATTTGCTTAATGTTTTATTTTGAAAAAAATTCATTCCCCAAAACGTGTTATATTCCCATATAACCTCAAGTAGAATACCCAAATATTAGTGTGTTAACCACGTCCTCATGAGCACTTACAACCCCCTTCCTCCTTTTCTCCCTCCCTCCCTCTCTCTGCCTGACTTCTCATTCTTTCTCTATTCCTCTCGTCTCTACTTCGTGATGATAAAGTGTATTCCACAAACCTACCCTGTAATTCACGATTTCAGTCTTAAACCTTAGTCCCATTATCAAGATTTCCATTTTTTTAAATATAGCAACAATGCAATAATATTTTTCACTCTTATAAAGCTTCTCTGATTGTCCATTTGATCCTTATGACAGGAGGATCAAGCTATTTTTGAAGAAATATTCTTTTAATTATCAGTAAGAAAAAAAACATGAAAAAATGTGCTACTGATTCCCCATAGTGACTGTGTTTCAATTTGACTAGTTTTTGAGTGTTCAGAGCCTGAGGCTTTTCTCATTTTTCAATAGTCTGGTGACAGTTGTTCTTTTAATCATATCATAGATGAGTGTGTAGTCAAAAGAACCATGTAGGTTACTCTAAATATTTGATTCCAGTGAGGAAATGCACTTTAAAAGAAAAAGACAATATTATTTGTTTCCTTTTGCCAGTCTGGGTATCTGAGGGTTCATACTGGGAGAGACAGCTTTATACAAAAGATTGAGCTTTCGGAGCAGGGAACGTCTTCATTCAGGAATAGTCAGACTTACCTGCCCCAACCTCGATGGTAACTGTATTTCTGACTTGTGCTACATGTGGATTTCCAGGGGCTTCCCTACCTGTGCTTGTGACCCACGATGGCAGATGAGTTTCAAAGCAATGTCTTTTCTACAAAAGCTGGACCTGCTCAAAGACCTGAGAAGCATTGCCTAGACTGATCCAGAGTTTGCTAACAGGGTTTTGGTTGGATGGAGACATGGGGGTGTACTGTCTAGTGAGTGGGTAGGCTTTCGTAGCTCACGTAGAGTGGACTCTCTTTTCCACTTTAAACTCCAAGATTTCCTGTTGATATTTCTTAGTGGTTCTGGAATGTTAGCAGAGACTCCTAGATTTGCAGTGGTCCTAAATCGCGTTGTTTTCCAGTGACTATGTGCTGCCCTTGAGCAGCCGGGAGGAAACTCTCAGAAGGGAGCAGATTCACCATTGGATGTAGGAAGCTTCCTGTGTTTTACATTTCTGTTCAGTGGGAAGTACAATTTAATTACTTTATGCTTCATATTAATTATGTCATTGTTTACATTCATGGCTACAAAAATCTCGGCTAAATATTCAGAAATATGCTACAGCCTTTGCTGCTGGGAAACAAGGAACATGCCTGAATGTTGTCACTCTTCATTCTTTTCATTCCTGATATAACATCATCTTCATATTTAATTCCAGCTCTCCTTCATTTTTGGGTAAAATTGCAAAGAACTTCTCATTTGCCCTCTTTCAACTAAGTAAGTATGATTTACTAATTCCAGGGCAATATTAATTATCCACTGCATGGCCTTTTCCCTATTTGTTCCTGTTTTTTGGCTCCCTTTCATTCTGTACCATCAGCCAGTGCTTTAGTTTCCCAGTCTGCTATTTTCTCTTTTTGTGTGTCATGTATTGTTTGATAAAGTATACAATATTTTTGGTTTTTGAGAGTGCTCTTGAATGTTTCATAAATCCTGTATTTCCTTATGTTGTAATTTCACAAGATACGTGTTTCAATTTGTTGATGTTTATTTACTTACTCTGAAATGATGAGTGCCCCAAATGGGGAGGTTGATACCTACCCACCAGCGTAGCTAATGAGAGAAGAGGGACAGTAGTTAGTGCTGATGAAGATGGGGACCAGTTGCAACTTGTATATGTATACTCCTAGATCCATTGCGTGTTTTTGCAACAATGGATGCTGTCTATGGAAAGTGATTATCACATACTCTGTGTCCCAGGAATTCCACTGTTCGAAATAGGTGCATATATTTAACAAATGCACACTAGTGTTTGTAGAAAGACCACATGAGATGTTTGAAATATGAACACCGTTCAAATGTCCATCAAACAGAAGGATAAAATATTGTGGCACATTCATATAGTAGGATATTATGCAGCAATGATAGTAAACAGATTACAGTTCCATGCAGTCAAGTAAATGGAACTCAGAACCATAATGTTGGATGAAAGATGTTAGATACTAAACAATACACACTGTGTAGTATACATAACAACAAAAATATTTGACGTTGGGAGTCGGGGGAGTGGTGGCCCTTGAGTATGCATGTACATGCCCTTGGGATGTCATATAGTGAACAAGGGGACATTCAAGGGTGCCTCTAGTGTTTTAGTTTTATTATTGTATGCTGTTCGACAGTGACTTTCACATTGTAAAAAATAATCAAGATTTATATTTATGATAGTTGCGTTTTCCTTCTCAGTCACGTTCTCTACACATATATGTACCCACAAATATTCATATACAATATTTAATTTGAAATGTAAATGAAAATAACATATTTCAAAAAGAAATTGTGCTGCCTAACAACCACAGGTACAATTTGCCACTTCATAGAGCTGTAGATACGTTACCCCTACGTTATCAACAGTGTTTCATTTGAATGAATATTTTTAATAAAAACTGAATTAGTATATATAACTTCTATTAATGTTTATAGTTTAGGCATTCCTTTTAATAACGATAATATCTAGCTGTACTCAACTATTGATTTTATTATTTGACCACACAGAATCCTGCCAAAATGTGTATTCTGTGCATTTCCACACACACATACATGTGCACACGCACCTAAGTCCTTAATCTCCCATCTACTGCTGACGAATTTTGTAAAAGGGTTGTCTACACACTTCCCCATCCACTTATTCAACCCCCCCCCTTATGGTTGTGGATCTTGTCTCTGCTTTTTCAGCCACAGCGTTCTAGCTAAAATAATTTGTGATGATTACACTATGAAATACAACGGCCATCTGAAACTTACTGTTGTACCTTCACCTCTCCCAACTTTTTGCAACATTGATCTCTCTTCTTTCTTGAAAGTTTGATCTTAGTCTCTGTTACCCAGCATGCTTCTTGTCTTCTTTCCATTTCCATGTCACTCCTTCATGGTTTATGGTGCAAGATTTTTTTTTTTTTTAAATATTGTGTTTTCTCAGTGTTCAGCCGAGGTCATCCCTCTTCTTACTCTGTACACTTATCTTGAGAAATATTACCCAGACGTATTGCTTCATGGTGTAAATGTCTCCGGAATGTGTATCTCCAGCCCGAGTGCTGTAGACCATTACATCCAACTGCTTAATGCATGTCTTCTCTTTGATGTATCTAGGGTTTGACACACACAGAACTAACTCATGTTCTCCGCTGCCCACTTACTCTTTGCTTTATGTCAGGAAATGGCAGCACTCTCCCCTGCTCTGTGCCCCACCCCCATGACGCCCCATGAACTGGACCCTCTGGGGTCTCACATCCCACCCTGCCCTTGCTCTTTACCACTGCTGCTGTGCAAGGTAGTAACGACATGATCTCGAAATAGCCTTCGACAAGGTTTCCCAGCGTCCTTATTGCCCTCTTACAAGCCTTTCTCTCCAATGGCGCTCAAATTACCTCTTTACAACTCAAATCTAGTATTTTCAGTCCCTTATTTAAAACGTCTGGATGTCTTTAAACCGCTCTTTCATCAAATCCACAGTGTTGAATGCATCCCCTCAGGCCCTGCATGCTGTGGCCCTGATCACTACTCAGGCCATCCCTCCTATCTCGCTGACCGTCCTGGCTTCCAACACAAGAGTTTATTTGTTCACGTCTCTGGTTGGTGCCCTGTTCTCCTGGGCACTTGTACACATGGCATCCTCCTCATGGAGTAATCCCCCCCCCTTATTCATTTAGATAAAAAACCTCAGTTATCTTTCACATATCAATGCATTTTTCATCATAACTTCAAAGAATTATTGACTGACCTTTGCTAGGTCTGACCCCTGCTTATATACTTTCATAGCCCTGCACATCCCTCCTTCCCAGCACCTAGCATAGTTGTAAATTAACATTCAGAGTTTACCTACTCTAAGCTGAGGCATCCATTGCTGCTTCTCAGTAAATACTTCTTTAATGGATGTGCCACCAGTATAGCAATATAAAGGAACCATATTGGAATTAAGAGTATGGGAAATGGATGATCTTTTGCTCTCCTCTGCTTATTTTTATTTATTTTTGTTTCCCTGTATTCAGAATATGTCTTTATGTCTTGTCTAAGCTGCACACTGGAATGTTCTTAGTCTTTGATCTTCTTTCCAGTATGGCTGCCTACCGAATCCAGTAGATTGCAGATCCCTCCAAGCTCTGTTTGTTTGTTTCCCAGTTTTCTGTACTCATAGCCTGACAAGTATCAGCTTATGAAGACTGTTGATCTCTAGTGGCAAACATATTTCGAGAATACATGATTCCCCTCTACCCATAGCTCATCATTCTTCCTCCTAAGTAG